>NW_022590207.1:0-20407 GCF_004348235.1 Phoca vitulina | reverse complement strand
GCTGGTATCCAAGATCTATAAAGAACTTCTCAAACTCAACACCCAAAAAACAAATAATCAAGTCAAAAAGTGGGCAGAAGAGATGAACAGACACTTCTCTGAAGAAGACATACAAATGGCTAACAGACACATGAAAAAATGTTCATCATCATTAGCCATCAGGGAAATCCAAATCAAAACCACACTGAGATACCACCTTACACCAGTTAGAATGGCAAAAATGGACAGGGAAAGAAACAACAAATGTTGGAGAGGTTGTGGAGAAAGGGGAACCCTCTTACACTGTTGGTGGGAATGCAAGTTGGTACAGCCACTTTGGAAAACAGTGCGGAGGTTCCTCAAAAATTTAAAAATAGAGCTACCCTATGACCCAGCAATTGCACTCCTGGGTATTTACCCCAAAGACACAGATGTAGTGAAAAGAAGGACCATATGCACCCCAATGTTCATAGCAGCAATGTCCGCAATAGCCAAACTGTGGAAAGAGCCGAGATGCCCTTCAACAGATGAATGGATAAAGAAGATGTGGTCCATATATACAATGGAATATTATTCAGCCATCAGAAAAGATGAATACCCAACTTTTACATCAACATGGATGGGACTGGAGGAGATTATGCTAAGTGAACTAAGTCAAGCAGAGAAAGTCAATTATCATATGGTTTCACTTATTTGTGGAACATAAGGAATAACATGGAGGACATTAGGAGAAGGAAGGGAAAAATGGGGGGGGTGAATTGGAGGGAGAGATGAACCATGAGAGACTATGGACCTGAGAAACAAACAGGGTTCTAGAGGGGAGGGGGGAGGGGGGATTGGTTAGCCCGGCGATGGGTATTTGGAGGGCACGTACTGCATGGAGCGCTGGGTGTTATACGAAAACAATGGATCGTGGATCACTACATCAAAAACTAATGATGTATTGTATGGTGACTAACATAACATAATAAAATTAAAAACTACAAATGAATAAATAAATAAATAAATAAATAAATAAATAAATAAATTAAAAAAAAGAATCCTCACTTATTTCTCACAGCCTCACATAGTATGGAATACATAGAAGCATCTTAAAATGTACTTTTCAATTTATAGATGATGCTAGAGCATCATTTTAGCTGCATGTTATTTGATGCTGTTTCCATTTAATTAATTCAGATAAGGAGATGAAGAGCCCATTTCTCTCTTGCCCAGTCTTTCTTACAGGCATTTTTCTCTTTTATTACCCATTTCAGGATCTATTTACTTTCTGAATCCTGGAGATGGGGGTGGGGTGAAGGATTGCATTTGGTTCCAGTGTCTCTTTGTCCCAATTCTCCTCAGTTCTGGACCCACACAGATGGCACCAGTGACCAATTGTATGGAGATGAGCACAGGTTCCTGGTCTAAAAGCCCAGATCCCACAGTAATTCACTGGGCAAATGCTTCTGCTTTCTAAGCCACAGTGTCTTTATCTGTCAAGGGGGAGGATTCAATTAGCTGATTCCTTAGTTCTAAAATTTATCTGATTCTTTCCTTTGTAAGCTTTATTTCTAACCCCACAATATGCAGCTGTCCCTGGGGCCTCCAACTTACATCAAATTCTGTCACGCCTCAGATTTGAATCATAGCAAATAGATCCCCGGGAAGCATCCTAATGTATGAATTATTAATGTTCCCACCACACAGTCTCTGTGTGAATATTTACTTATATCACTGGGTATCTAATCCTGACAACAAATCATCATTTGAATGGTTTACTGATGTTTTCTCTTCCCCTCAGTGATTCTGCACGTGTCTTCCTTTCACCTTGAGGACTGTGCAATTCTTTCTTCTCCCGTGAGGCTCTGACACTAAACAGAACAGAGAATGTCAACATCTGAGTTGCACCTTTAATGTGTTTTTCTTACTCCTTTCCAGATTGTTGTATTTTTTTTCCCATTCTCTATCCTCCTCCACCCCCAACTCCTTGAAGTCATTCCCACATCCAGGAACTTGTCTTTTGCTTTCCCCACTCCATAGCTCCAGCAGCTGTAGCCACAGTTCTGCTCAATGAGGTTCTTTTATTTTAAGATTTTATTTTATTTTATTTTATTTATTTTTTATTATGTTATGTTAATCCCCATACATTACATCATTAGTTTTTGATGTAGTGTTCCATGATTCATTGTTTGCGTATAACACCCAGTGCTCCATGCCGTACATGCCCTCCTTAATACCCATCACCAGGCTAACCCAACCCCCACCCCCCTCCCCTCTAGAACCCTCAGTTTGTTTCTCAGAGTCCATAGTGTCACATGGTTCATCTCCCCCTCTGATTTTCCCCCTTTATTTTTCCCTTCCTATCTTCTTTTTTTTTTTTAACATATAATGTATTATTTGTTTCAGAGGTACAGGTCTGTGATTCAACAGTCTTACACAATTCACAGCGCTCACCATAGCACATACGCTCCCCAATGTCTATCACCCAGCCACCCCATCCCTCCCACCCCCCACCACTCCAGCAAGCCTCAGTTTGTTTCCTGAGATTAAGAATTCCTCATATCAGTGAGGTCATATGATACATGTCTTTCTCTGATTGACTTAAGATTTTATTTATTTATTTGCGAGAGAGAGTGAGAGAGTGAGGGCGAGAGAGAGTGAGAGAGAGCGAGAGCCGGAGGAGGAGCAGAGGGAGAGGGACTAGCAGACTCTGTGCTGAGTGTGGAGCCCGATGTGGGGCTCAATCCCAGGACCCTGAGCCCAAATCAAGAGTCAGATGCTTAAACAACTGAGCTATCCAGGTGCTTCTCAATGAGGTTCTTAATATGCTCACAGATCTGGTTATTTCCCAGAGAAAACACCCATCCAGATATCTCAGCTCTGTGCTATGGGGTTTGTCAGCAGATGTTGCATCCTTCACCTTCTCTCTGGTCTTGGCTATCCAGTATTCCCTTCACTCTCGCCCTTCCATACATGCTTCTTATCTCCCTTCCTCTATCTCTCCCTTTTCCCTCTTTTCTTTCCCACAATAGTTGCTGCAAGCTTGGTTTCAGCCAATACTTTTTTCTGTCTCCAGGTTGGAGAAGCCCTTTATTCCCTCAGAAATCCGTTGAGCTAACTACCCTTTATCATCTCTACTGGGGATTGGTGCCACAACATTGATATAATTAAAGGTATAATAAAATCAAGCTGCAGAAAACACTTAGAATGGTAATTCTCTAGCTTGTTACAAACCACTCTCTACTGCCTTGTAGATTGGAAACTGGGGGCATGGGGGATCAAGTATATGCTTCATTTCTTATTCATGATAGGACTGGGGGGTGCCCACTTCAATTAGTGTATGCCTTTCTGTAAGCAGAGTTATCCCAGCCAGCTCAGTGGGGGCTCTGGCATGATAAACTCGATTCTGAATATGTGGGGGAACCTGAGTTGAATGTCTTTGAGTGGCATGCAGTGAGGTATTGGCATGTCAGATAGAAGTGTCTTTAGGAGATAGAGTTGGACCAGGTTCTTGTCTGCTCTATTTGGCCATCATCCATTAAAACCAACTAAAAAAAAAACATTACTAAAACTCAGTAACCAAACTGACATGACAACTATTTGTCAAAAAACAAGGCAACAAAAGGTAAGTGAAGTGAAAGGTAAGTTGGATAGTAAGGGGTAAGGGGAGGCAATTATTTTGACAACCCCTATCAGGACAAATCAAATTTGTTGCGGAAAGACAGCAAGTTCTCAAAGTTCTCATGGGCCTTGCTTAGGTCTAGTATATTCTTATATTCCTTACCTTGGGTCCCTGCAGTTCAAAACTAGAAAATGTCATGCCTCCCCTCCCCAAGAAGGTGCTCTACCCCTTAACAAAAAGGACAAAGGAATCTAAATAAGTTCAAAGTTCCTTAAATGGGACACCCCCATCATGAGTTAACTCTGGCATTTCTCTTTAGCATGGTACTCAACCTGGGTGGTACATAGGACAAACTGAGGAGAAATTTAATGCTCTAACACCAATCATTGTGCATTTTCTAAGATGAGGTTAAAGGGGTTTAGTCATGCGGAATCTCTGAAAAGATGGACTCTGCCCTTGTTAGATTCAAGGATGGGGGGAGTGAGGAAGTGGTTTGTGACCTCTACGCCCCTAGGCTGCCACACACCCACCCCTCTGACTTGGGGGTAAAGCAGGGGAAGGAAAAGAGACAGTAAGAAATGCTGGTTTCCTCTGCTGACACCAAATCTCTCTTCCTACTTTCTATCACATCCTCCCCCCATCAGTCACCTTCACAGGAAGAATTTGTGCTAATGGCCTTGTAGAATTGGGAAGGCAAATGCCTCCTTCTATCCAACTAGGCCTAACATAGTGCAAGCAGCCTAATGTACTTAGTTTAAGAGACAGTTGACTTGTGTTTGAATTTTAGCTCCATCATTTTCTTTACTATGTGATCTAGGGAAAATTGCTTAGCTTCCTTGTGTCTCATTGTCATTATCTGTAAAATAATATGGTAATACTAATGCCTACCTCATTGAGGGTACTGAAAGAATTAAATAACTTAATAAATTTGACACCCTAAGAAACATGTTTTGTAATTAATAAGTTCTATATGAGAGTTTGTTACCAGTATTCATGGAAAGAGCACTAAAACAAGTCCAACTGATCTTTACCATTTATAAGTCACTTCATCTTCCTGTCCTCAGCATTATTACTATAGAATGGGGGGAAAACCTCATTTCACATTATTACTTTGGGGACTAAATTAAATGACATAAATCAAACATCAGGTACCTAAGAGGCATTCAATACCTGGGGAATTTTTTTTATTCCCCCATCTTTTACTTACGAAGAACCTATGCTTCAAGCCCTGGCAAATCCCATGCCCTTAAGCTTCAAGATCTCTTCCCTAACTTGCTTTCACTAAGAAGTCTAAAATCAAGTGATCTCTGCCAACTCTATTCCATTTCCATTATTTATTTAGGTAATGGTATTGTTACTGCCATTTATTATGCATCCACTTATTGAAATGGTACTGTAGTGGTTGCTGAATGGGGTTATGCCACCTTCTCTGAGAAACTTTCTCAACACTCTCCCCCTGCACATCCCATCCCCCAGTTAGTTCTTTTCTCTGTGCTCCCTCAGAGCTCTATCCATGCTTTTACTTCTATTATAGTTTGTTGAATGAGTGAGTGATGAAAAAAAGACAGAAAGACAAAAAGAAGCTTATCTCAGGTTCCAGAATATGCAGACATCACCCTGCCACTAATGACTAATGGAATTGATGATCAAGCCACACTACCTTGCCTAATTTCATCCATAAACATGATTCATGTCTGTTTCTGTTTGATTTTCAAGGTGAAATTGTGGATTAAGTTGGAAGCCGATTCTTATTAAACATATATATGATACCTATTCCTTGCCAAGCACTATGCTACTAGGCACACTGGAACTATAAAGATAAATAAGACATGGTTGTTCCCTTCAGTTAGCTCAGAACCAAGCTGGGGAGCTGAGAGAAACATGTGAAGAGAAGCTTAAGGACACCAGTCAGTGGAATGTTGTGGGTAAGAGTATGGTCTTGGGGATTAGATGGCTTGGATTGGAACCCTGTCTCCTTCACTTACTACCCATGAACAAATTACTTAGCCTTGTTGAGCCTCAATTTTCTCATCTGTACAATGAGGTTGTTAATAAAAGTACTTAACTCTGGGCTTCTTGGGAGGATTAAATGAAATCATGCATTAGCTGATACCTAGGTACACATTAGGCATTCAGTGTTAGTCACTAGTGGTGATGTCAAGGGTCTGATGTAGACACTGAGAATTCCAGAGTTGAGAGGCAAAGAGATCGGCATGAGGTGGAGATCAAGTCAGTGGGGCTCCATTATGCAATGCAGATTTACATTTAGGCCTTGATTAAGAGAGGGAGTAAAGAAATGGGAAAAGACATTCCAAGTAAGGGACATAGTGTGTGCAAAAGTGTGCTGGGGCCAGGTACATTTGAAGACCAGTGAATATACCAGTCTGAAGGAGGCAGTTTATGTAAGAGAGAATTGGACAATAAAGGAAGGGGAAGAAAACTTTAGGGGAAAAAAAAGTATGTTCAGACCAAGCTCAAATTCTGGATCCACCACTTCTAGCAGTTAAGATTTTAGGCAAGTTACTCTTTGTATTCCAGTTTCTTCATCTTTAAAATTAACTTTCCCCAGCTTTTTCCAATCTTGCTCCAGTCTCAATTTGGTCTTTCTAGAAAGCATTATTTGAAGGATTTTATGTGAAATAACCCATTTAATACTCACAATGACCTTATCTTGCTATTATTATTCTCTTTTTGTAGGTGAAGAAACTGAAACAGAGAGGTTACATAACTTAATGAATGTCACACAGTAAGTGGTAGAGACATAATTTGAACATAAGCAGTTGTTTGGTTGTTGTTTTTTTTTAAATTTGGAAGCCAAGGGAAAACAAGCAAGATGTCAATGTATTGAAAGAAAAAAACTTACAAATCACGGCTGTCTGACCTTAAGTTTAGGCCTAGTTTGTCTTGGTTAATAAAACTAATTACCTGTCCCTTAGCTAAATGAATAACAATAATAGTACCCTTTATTTAGCATCAAAGTCCTATGGGCTAGGTGCTGCATTTAGTCCTCTATGAACATATTTTCTTGTCACAGAAACCCTATGAGGTAGGTACTGTTATTCTTCCCATTTTACAGAGGAGGAAACAGAGACACAGAGTTAATTCATTTGTGCAAGGCTAAGATGCAAGAACTGAGATTTGAATTGAAGCAGGCTGGTTCCAGATACTGCTAACTTAGTCATGAGACAAGATAGTTAAAAACAGAGGGGTTGGGCTTTAGGGGTACCTTTTTTAGGGGTACCTTTGAAAAAACAAAACAAAACCAATATGAATGATGACAAAGCTGGTTTCTTGTTCAGTATGATTGTTCTGGTTTCATAGTTAATTTCACTTCCCAGATTACATATGTGACATTCCTATGTCCATATGCCAGGGGGCCTCTTAATATGTGTCTCCCATATCAAAACAGGCTTATAGGAGACTAGCATGTAGAAGGGGGTCATTTCTACATGAGATTGGAACCTACAAAGAATCAATTCATAGTGCCAATCCAGATCCCTGTCTGGCACCTCTTTCATACCCACACATTAGGGCCACTGTAAATTGGAGTGGTAGGTTGAAGGTTTTGAAAGGTGTATATTGTGGTGTTCGGTTCTTACTCTAGCGTAACACCCTGTCATTTCATCTCTATAAAGACAGCCTGCCAATGTTCAGTTGATGTCTTATCTTTATAAGAATAAAGGAAATTCTTTAAAAGAATAAAGGAAAAGATAACCACTGCCTTTCCTCTTATTGTTAGAATAATTAGGAAGAATAGTTTGGGGTGGTTTGAGGTTCAAATTCATCCAAGAACCTCAAAGTCCGGCTGTTTGCATTCCATAGTTATTATTCTGTTATATTCTCTTTAAGAAGCTTGAAAAGACACACAACCCATGGAAGACCAAATAAATAAAATCTTGTTTGTTAACTAGTAACCTCAGGAAAGCTGATAAATTTCTTTTGGTCCACTTTGTATTTGATCTCTGATGTTTGAACCACACTCAGGGCCATTTGACACTGATTAGATAAATCATACAGGCCCCTTTCTCGGTGATGTGAGTTATGAGACTTACTACAAAGTTGTGAATTGGTTATATCATTTGTTTCTAGCAAATGATTTTAGTTATAAAGTCCGCTATCATTTGGATCCCTTGAGTAGAAGCTATAGTTCTTTTAACTATATTAAGAAATACATTTCTGTTCTATTTTGCTAATACGCTAATTTGCCCATATGTGAAAAAAAAAAAACCAGTATTCTTATTCTTTTGAGAACACTGAGAGATTATATCTGTAAAAAATCATTATGGCTTCATTTCTCACTTCCCAGGACTTCCAGTATTTCCGAGAAAAGGGGAGAAAAAGGATGGGGGAGCACTGGTCCAAGTAGAATCAAAAAGGAATCTTTAGAAGCATTTCCCTAAATGGAGCCTATTCGATGCATTTTGGCAGCCACTGAGTCTCTCCTGGAGACAAGAGGAAACATGATCCCTTGCCTCAAGGAGTTTACAATCTATAGTAGTTGGGAAGAACAGGGTAATCCCCCGCTGAGAACAACTTTCAAGTTAATGTTAGATAATTCTGGGAAGAAGAGAATATAAACTGAGAATTCCTTCATACTCAACTTGAGAGACTCTCTGAGAGTATATGTATTCCCCTTTAATAGAATATAAATTCAAGGAAATTTCCCAAAACTGGTAAATCTGCCAACAACTTCTCACACAAGTTGTTTCAATTAGCTTCCCACTAATGCTCCAGTGATCTTCGTTTTTTGATGGTCTTTCAAATTTTCTTATTACATGATATAGACAGCTTTGGTTAAGTGCCTGGAATAATCTACTTTTTCAACAAATATTTGTTGAGTACCAACTATTTCAGGAGCTGCTCTAGGCATTGAGGATATAGCAGTGAAAAAAAAAAAAAGATCAAAATCTCTGCTTTTGTAAGGTTTATATTCCACTGGGACTGTATTAATAATCCTCACCATCACTGTATAGCAGCATTTTGTGCAAGAATGCACACCACAGATATTTGCTCAAAGAGGAGACATTTGAGCAGAGACCTGAATGATGTGAGAGAGGAAGTTGGAGGAAGAGTTTTCCAGGCAGAATAACAGCAAGTACCAAAGCTCTTGTACACGAGTATTCAAGGAGCAGATTAATGGAATAGTAAGGAGGCCAGTATGGCTGAAGTGCAAGGGAGCAAGGAGATTGGATTCAAATTTCTTTAGAGCACCCACTGTATGTCTTTCACTTTGCTAAGTGTCGGGGATACAATGGAAAGCAAAGCAAATATAGTTTCTGCCCCCTGGAGCTTATAGTCTAATGAAGGAAATAGACATTAATTAAATAACCACACAGGCAAATCTGAAGGTCCAACTTTAAAAAGTTCTGGGAAGGAAAATTTTCACATGCTGTGAGAGAGTAATATGAAGGCCTAATTTAGACTGGTAGATCAAGTAAGGCTTCTCAGGGAAATTGCTATTAGTAGATATCTGAAGAATGAATAGGAGTTAAGCAGGTGAAGAGTGAAGAAAAGGAAAAGCACTTCAGACTGAGGGAACAGAGTGTCCAAATCCCCACGACAGTAGAGACTTGGGAAGGAAAAAAGGCTGAAAGAAGGCTAGTATGGCTGAGTGTAGAAAGTAGGGGGTGCATGCTTTGAGGTGTGACTGGAGATATAGTAGGGAACAAACTGTAAAAGGCCATGTTAAGAAGTTCTGTTTTCTAAAAGCAGTGAGAAACAACCGAGGAGTTTAAAATGTGTGTAGCACAATCAGATGGGTTTTCTATAAAGGTCACTGACTACAGTGTGGAGTGGATTGATTGAGGATGGCAAATACGGATTCAGGAGGATATTGAGGTAGTCCAGGTGAGAGATGTTGATGGCTTGGACTATGGAAGTAGCAGGGGAAGCTAGTATGGCAAGAGAGAAGTGGGTGAATTCTGGATATGTTTGTGGGGTGGAGCTTATAGGATTTGCTGATGACTTATATGTGGGAATGAAGAGGTAAGATGTGTCAAGGAAAATTTGCCAGGGTTTTACCTGGTGCAGATGGGTGCATGTGGTGTCATTCACGAGATTAAGAGTACAGTAAAAGGATAGACCATAATTTGGAGGGGATGGTTACGATTTCCATACACACATATGTAGAGTGGTGCATTGTTCTGTGTTCAAGTTGGTTGATTGTACTAACATAAGAGTTCATATGAATTCTGTATACTTCTTTTTTTTTATTTATTTGACGGAGAGAGACACAGCGAGAGAGGGAACACAAGCAGGGGGAGTGGGAGAGGGAGAAGCAGGCTTCCCACTGAGCAGAGAGCCCGATGCAGGGCTCGATCCCAGGACCCTGGGATCATGACTTGAGCCAAAGGCAGACGCTTAACGACTGAGCCACCCAGGCGCCCCAACTTCTATTACTTATTGTAATAGACCCTCACGCATCCCTATAATCTGGTTCAATCCAACATTTTCCATCCAAGCTATTCACTTCAGCAATAACCGTTAAATATACCTTAGGCAATTCCAGCTTTAATGCCCCAGATCCTACTGTTTCACTGCTTAGGATGCTTTCTTGACTCATCTGTAAAACCAGTCTCAGAATCTTTAATACAGAGGGCACTTTCCATCTGAATTCTAATAACATTTATTGTCTGCAACACTTAACTGACATTTATTAATCACAAACAGGCCATTGCAAAGTTCATTTGTATGTCAGTTGTCTGGATTACAGAATTAATTTTCCTATAGAAAATCTTTTATAAACAAAATCAGTATCTTGAAGAGATTATTTGTACTCCCATGTTCATAGCAGCATTATCCACAATAGCCAATGTATGAAAATAAACTAAATGTTAGTTAGAGGGTGAATGGATGAAGAAAATGTGATATATATAGGAATATTATTCAGCCATGAGGAAGAAGAAAATCCTGCCATTTGTTACAGTATGGATGGATCTTGGGGATATTATGCATCAGTCAGAGAAAGAAAGACAAACTATGTATGGTGTTACCCATATATGGAATCTAAAAAAATGATTGAACTCATAAAAACAGTAGAATGGTGGTTGCCAGGGGTAGGGAGTGGAGAGTTCGTGGAAAATAGGTAGAGGTTGGTAACAGGGTACAAACTTCAGGTATAAGGTGAATGAAGTCTAAGGATCTAATGTGCAACATGGTGACTACAGTTGATAACACTGTATTATATAATTGAAATTCACTAAGAGAGTAAAATTTAAATGTTCTCATTAAAAATGACTATGGACTCTGAGAAACAAACAGGGTTCTAGAGGGGAGGAGGGTGGGGGAATGGGTATTAAAGAGGGCACGTACTGAATGGAGCACTGGGTGTTATACGCAAACAATGAATCATGGAACACTACATCAAAAATTAATGATGTAAAGTATGGTGACTAACATAACATAAAAAAAAAGAAGTGGAGAGAAAAAAAAATATTGTGAGTTCCTCAAAGCATCATTGGACCCTGAGAGGCAGCTGGGATCCCAAAACCCTAGTCCATATTTAAGTCTGAATAGAGTCTCAGAAGATATTCGGAAGGACTCCCAGGATTTGGTGCTAACAAAAGACTATTTTTGCAACCAATATTAGGAAATCTCTGTACTTTCCACTCAAATTTGACATAAACCTAAAATTTATCTTAAAAATAAAGCCTATATATTTTTAAAATGAGATAATAAGTGCTCTGTAAAACCCATATGGTAAAGAAAAGAAAAATCAAGAGGGAGATTAGAACTCTGCCAAGTTTAAGAAACTAAAAAAGACAAAAAAGAAACATTTCCCCATTATAATGAGCATAACAATAAAAGAGGGAGATCATAGAGGAACAGTAGGCCAAACTGACACATCAGAATCATGTTTATCAATGACAGAATGGAACCGCTTACTAACTTTTGAATAAAAATAGACCATGCAGAAATATACAAAATAAGAAACGACATGTGGAAAAATGAAAAAAATATCACTGGTAACCTCTATTAAAACTAGATTTAAAAATCATAAAAAATTAAATAAATAAAAGTAGGTAAATATGTGAGGTGATAGATGTGCTAATTAACTAGATGGGGGACTCCTTTTACAATGTAAGTGTATGTGAAATCATCATGTTGTATAGTTTAAATATCTTAGAATTTTGTCTATACTTCAATAAAGTTGGGTGCAAAAGACTTAAAGTACTGAAATTAAAAGCCCATTATGAGAAAGAATAGGCTAAAATATTTTGTGAATTACATAGTAACAAATATATCTGTGTAAAAAGAAAGAAAGAAAGGAAATCTTTTATAAATGGTTGTTAGGTTCCAAGGCTAGTTCATCAAACCAATTTAGTGTACAATGTAGCTGAAGTTGGAGACATTTCTGATACAAAAGAAAAGAAAATGATATTCTTAAATGAGTTGAGAAAACAATAAAATTGAGTAAGAAATTATTTTATGTATTTGGAACGCTAGTGCTTGAGAAAATCAGGTTTAATTAGAGGAGGATGAAGAGGTAGATTGAGAGTTTTGTGGAAATTTTAAAGAGGGCTTCTGAAAAGTTTCAAGGGCATTAGAGCCTGATGATGCTAGTTCTTTATTATGTTTAATTTAATTTCAAAACTTATTTAAAAGTTATCTTGGTGCAGGTGTGTTTTAACATTACACTTCTGTGTAGCTATGATTAGGGTTGCTTTATCTTTCAGTGTGAATTTTTTTCTTGGCTCACAAAGGTAGCAAATGCATGCAGCTTTTTTAATTCAGAAAGTTTTAATTTTTTTAACCTAGAAAGTATAATTATTTGCATTCTGTCTCAAATTCATTCTATCTGTCCATGGGCCTTCTCTATGTTTATCTCTTTCTAACTACTATTGCACAGTATCAGGTACTCTTGGTTTTTAGTCCCATAGCAAAGTGCCTCTTAGGAGTAAGTAACTAACCAGAGTCAGAATTCAAGTCCCCGCTTTCTGGCCTGCCTTCACACTCAACTGGCTTCTCTTATGTGGTATGACCTTCAGCTAATAGATTGGGACATTCAGGACCATTCCTTTGAGGCTAGAAGAAGCTGAGGGACCTATTCTATAAGGTGGAGTCAGCATTCCTTTATTAATGCATACTGATCCCCAAAAGTCAGCATTAGAAAGATGAAGGATGGGAAATTAGGAGCTAAAGCAGAAAGGGAAGAATATTGGGAATGATTCCTGATGTTGATATAGAGATGCCCATAAGAAAAAATAAATCAGCTGTTCAGGAATCAGACACAATTTGTACAAGTGAAATTACAGACACTATTCACATATGGATCCTGCTTTTACAACCACTTAAAATTCTTGTTTACTGATATCTTCAGTTTAGCTACTGGGTTCTGTGAGAGTAGAGACTTTGTTTTGTTCACTGCTATATCGCCAGAACCTATAACAGGACGGGGCATGGAGAAGGAACCCAATAAATGTGTTTTGAATAAATCAATGAATGAATATTAATTTTAATTTTAAACCAGAGCTTTTCCTTACAACTCCTCTAGTAACTCAATAAATATGGCCATTTCTGTACAATTCTAAATATTGTAAGTTCCTCAGATGCTGTCTACAGAGTCACCTAGAACAAAGACGCTTCCCTATGTACCCAACCCCTGAAGTAACTATACCTGAACTGGTCATGTTTTAAAGCTTTCATCATTAATTTCAGAACCCACATTTTTTCCAACAGTCCTCATCTCTCAGTCACCTCCTTACTAGTCTTTCTAGGTGTCACTGAAGCAAGGTTCCTTCTTTCCACAGACCTTAGTCTTCACACGCAGGTATTTGCCTGAACCAGAATACATTTACATTTTAATTTCATTTTTGTAATTCTAGTACAATATAAAAGGAAGACTATTTTCAAACCACAGTTGATTGAATAAGAAGTACAGCAATTTTTGCTGTCAAGAGTCCATTTTCTGGGGCGCCTGGGTGGCTCACTCATTAAGCATCTGCCTTCAGCTCGGGTCATGATCCCAGGGTTCTGGGATCGGGCATCAGGCTCCCTGCTCGGCGGGAAGCCTGCTTCTCCCTCTCCCACTCCCCCTGCTTGTGTTCCCTCTCTCGCTGTGTCTCTCTCTGTCAAATAAATAAATAAATACATCTTTAAAAAACAGAGTCCATTTTCTTGCACTATCAACTTATACATAGTCCAACACCCACACCATCAAGGTATGAAATGGGAACTTACCAATGTAATGTACCTTTTGTACATTTCTTTGACTATTTCTTTTAACAGGAAGGATTTAGCAAAGCTATTCTCAAAACCACAAATTTCAGATGATTTGTCTTAAAACTGTTAAAGCACTTTTTTCTCTTATTCTGCTATTTCATAATAACCTCAGTCTTACTTTAAATGTTGAACTTGGATTTGATTTAGTTTACTTCTAATTTGGAAGTGAGCAATAAATAGCATTTGCATGTTATTAAAGCAGACTATAATCAAGTTGTGAATATCTGTTTATGTTATATTTCTATACACTGAAGAGAAGTCTGTCACCAAAGTTGCTGGTTGACTGAATCTAAATAAGTTGATGCACACTTAATCAACAGATTGGATGGAAATGGATTGTCACTTGCTAATTGAATGGAATAACAGGGGAGGAAAAATTTTAAATTCACCTTTCTTTTGACAAAGGGGTAAATCTAAAGAAAGCTTTTTTTTTCTTTTTTTATAAGGCTGAAATAGCAATTTCTGACTCTTACTGCTTCTGTGGCAAGTGACATGAAAATGCAGTTTTGTGTCTAATTACTCTTCATCGTTTTGCTGCCATAAAGCTTCTGTGTGCCAACTAAAATGTCTTCTTACCAGAAGAAGGGGCTCTTGTCTGATAGAGAATATCAGTTAGGCAGCTATCATTTTGATCTGCTTCTTTGGGAAGTTGAAAATTACCTGCAGTACCTGTATATCTCTTGCCAAACAAAGAAAGTAAAAAGAAGGCAAAGATTGAGAGGGACAAAAGTCCTGTTAAGATGCTTAAAGTTGTGTACCTGATTTTTCTCCTAATAGCAGGGTTTTAACTGTTGCTAGAAATGTATAGCTCTCTGCTCACGACCCCAAACCTTCCAGCCTTTTTAGCCACATGACATGTTTTTTCTATATTACTGAATTTATTTTCCTTCTTTATTCCATTCTATTCCAAATCTCCAAATAATTGGGGGTGACTTTTAGTCAACTTCGAACAATTGCCTGGACTCATGAGTCAGCAGATATTTTACCAATACAGCATTAATTAGGTAAAAAAACATGCAGTCCTCATTGGTGCAGACTCTGACCAACACTATACCCAAATGCCCCAGGAATGATCCTACTTTAAAATTCTTTAAATGTTTATTTTTTTCTCATTATAAAGACAATTACTGATCACTGTGAAAGAAAAAAGGTTGGTAAATAAAAATAAAAACCAAAAAGCACAAAGATTTTATGAAGTTTTGGCTTAACACATTTTCCTACTTTTGGTCTTTCATGGGTGTAAGGACTTATTTCAGTTACTGCTGCAAAATTTAGTTGTTTAAAACCACGATGTTTTATTATTTTTCATGATTCTGTGTGTTGACTGGCAGTTCTGCTTCATGTACTATCAGATGAGGTGCTGGGATGGCTGGAAGGTCTAAAATAGTCTCATCCACATGGTGGTTGATTGGTGCTAGCTGTTGGCTAGGAGTTTTTGGACTTTTGGCTGAAGGCTTGGTTTTCCTTCAAGCAGGCCTCTTCACATGGCTATTTGGGCTTCCACACAGCAAGGCAGCTAGGTTCAGCAAGGAGTGTACTAAGTGGTGAAAACAGAAATTTTAGATCCCTAAGACTCAAAGTTACAAAGCATCATTTCTGCCACATGCTATTGGTAAAAATGAGTCACAGGGCCAGCCCAGAGTCAATGTGGGAGGAGACCTTACAATGGTGTGAACACTGGGAAGTATGGTTCTGTTGGAGATTAACTGCCACAGAGTGCTTCCCATCCCTCATCCCAGTATCCTTTGCACCTTTGCAACCATAACTGGGCAGATTTGGGGGAATGGGTGTGTGTGTATGTATACACACATATATGTATATATATGGGAGTCAGGTTAAGGTGATTGATTGGATATGCAGCTGAGCGACCCAATATTGCTGACTCCTAATTTACGTTTTTGACCCTATTTCTAAGTAACTGACCATTGAGAAGATTGATGAAAATCATGGTTTCAGCTTAAACATTACTTCCTCAAAGAATTCTTTTTTTTTTAAGATTTTATTTATTTGTCAGAGAGAGAGAGAGAGTGCACAAGCAGGGGGAATGGCAGGCAGAGGGAGAAGCAGGCTGCCCACTGAGCAAAGAGCCTGATGTGGGACTGGATCCCAGGATACTGGGATCATGACCTGAGGTGAAGGCAGACATTTAACTCACTGAGCCACCCATGCATCCCATCCTAAAAGAATTCTTGAGGAATTTCCCCCAATTATTATTTCCTTTATGTCATCATCATTTTAATAATTTCCAATTTATATTTCTTTTATATACATTCATGTGGTTATTTGTTTTATGGTTTTTTGTTGTTGTTGTTGTTGTTAACAATCTCATGTATCACATAAAGGTAGGGACTTAATCTTTCTTGTTCAGACCAGCACCTAGCACAGGGTCTGACAGAGTAGATGCTTGCTGAATTTTTGTTGACTGAATGGGTGGCTGAGAAGGAACCTGAATGTCTGTCCTCATCACTCATTCACTCACACACATGCAACCAAAGTAATCTAGTCCTGGCTTATAAATAAGAAGTTCTTAATAAATATTATTCCCCAAACTGTGGGAGATAAGAAAGTGATGTAGATAAATTTCAATCAAACTAAATCTTTTTGTGACATCTGTTTACTATAAGAAAATGCCACTTTCCCATTCTATCTTGGAAATTTCAGCTTTATCCCCAAACTTTGTACCTCTATTTCCAATGACTGTAAATCACTACCTGGATGTCTCATGTTTACATTAAATATAACCAGTCCTATTTCAGCATCTTTGTTTCAATTCAATTAGCTTTCCATTCTCTGCCATTGATAAGAACATCCCCAATTATCTTTTCTGTTTTGTTCATCTTACCCAGCCAAGGCCTATTGTCTCTTCTATTTTATATTCCTATAGTTGCTACCATAGGTTGGGTCTCTTATTTTATATAGGGACAAGGTTGACAGCCTCATCAATTCATCCTTTAAATTCAACAAACATTCATTTAGCACACACTATGTGTCAGGCACTGAAGATACAAAAATATTTATGACCCAGTTTCTGTCTTTGAGGAATTCATAATCCCTTTGGGGCATATAATGATTGCTATTGGAATCTATTAGTGCTAATAGAGGTACTGTGTTGAAATAGAGGGGAGAGCAACAAACGGGGATTGGGAAATATGAAAGAGATAAGAGTGAAGAGATTGCAGAGCAGTGAGTCAGGAATGGTAGAACAAAAGAAATTACATTTAACTGTATGGTAACTAACAAACCATAATAAAATAAAATTAAAAAAAGAAATTACATTTGAACTGAGTCTTGAAGGAAGAGAAGTTCAACCAGTGACCAAGGAGAAGAAATGTATGAAAAAGTGGGAAAATACATATAAAGGCATGAAGGTATGAGAAAGCAAGGCATTCAATATGGATGGAACACAAAGTATGCAGGAAGGAGAGAGGGAAGATGAGGCCGGAAGTCTAAATAAGGGCCATAATTCTAAAGACCCATGTACAACATACTATGTAGTTCTGTATTTGAATTAAAGGATTTTAAGCAGAGCAACAACATGGTTAGATTTACATTTTAGATAAGTCATTCTTACAGCCAGTGTGGAGAATAGACTTGAGATGGTAAGAGTGGGGAAAAGAGATTAATCCAGACAAGCAATGATGAGGATCTGAAGTAAAGTAGTGGTATGGAAGCTGAGAATAAGAAAACACAGTGGAAGAGGGACAAGGAGAAGACCGGAAACAAAGAGACTAGGTAATATGAGGTTTGAAATAGGATTTGTCAATTTGGTGGCTTTAGCAAAAGTGTTATCATGCAGTGGTAGAGTTAAAATCAGATTTCAGTGTGGGAACTGAGAAAGTAGAGACAGGATAGAAAAATATTTACAGACATGTGGAATAAAGGGTATGAACTAGGATGATGTTTATAGGGGGAAAAAAAAAACTTGGGTGAAATTGACCCTTTTGTTGGCTCAATATTATTTTTAGTAGATAAAGCTTTAGGGTATATATTCCCTGAGAAGAAAAAGTCCATGGAAGTAGAGAGGTTGACTTTGTAAAAAAAAAGACAGGGGATATTTGCTGGAGAAAGACCCCAAGGAAGTGGGAGGAGATAGTTGAAATGGACCCCTCTCAGGGTAGTGGTACAGATACCAGTCACTCTCAACTATAGTAGTTATAAGGTGATTTTGGAATCACATAACCCTAGGTTCAAATCCCAAATCTGCCACTTGCTACCTGGGTGAACTTGACAAGCACTTAACCACTCCAAGCCTCAATTTTCTGTTATAAATTGAGAATAACTAAATCTTTCTCACAGTGTAGTTGTAAGGATTACATGAGACAGTAAGTGCTCAAAATGGTAGCTATTATTACTAGGGAGGATAGGATGGGGGCAAGCTAGATATAAATTTGGCAGTAGAGAGTAAGAATGGAAGGTATTCCTACATAAGTCCTTTACCTTTCTGTCAATAAAGGCCAGTTGCTGAAAGCAAGCAATGGGGGGGGTGGGTGGGTAAAGGACTGAAGAAAACTGTTAAAAAGCTTGGAACCTGCTGAGAGGAAAGAGAGAGGGAATTGCTGAGGAATAAGATTGCTGAGCATCGTCAAGTGCTCTGACTTGTCTCCTCTCCTTCAGTCTCTTGCCCTCAAATCCATCTTGCACAATGGCACTTGATTAATGTTCTCAAAAGGATACATTAATCATGTCACTCCTATATATGTCTGCTGAATAAAGTCCATGCTTCTCTGTGTGGCATTTCAGGCCATCTGCATTCAGATGTTTTCTTTCTATGCCAGCTTCTGAAAATCTACAAACCAGCTGAACTCTTTACTGTTTCCCATCTATGTATTGTCTTCTCAGTTCTGTACTTTTGTTTATGCTGTTCATTACACCCCAACCTCAGGTTCATTCCAGAAGTTTATAAAGTACAGGCTTCAGAGTCCTGAGGAACTGAGGTTTAATTCAGATTCTACCACTGACCAACCATATGTCCTTAGGGAAGGGATGTTGCTATTCTATGCCTCAGTTTCCTTGTACAAAATAGGTATAACAGTAATACAAGTTGTGTAGGACTATGGACAGGCACCCTGCACATTATAGAAACTCAGTAAATTATAGCTAGCATTCAAGTACAGAACATTTACAGAACATCTGTCATATATTAGGCACTGTGCTAGGCTTCATGGATACAGATATGAAAAATACAGTTGAAAACCCACAGGTCTAATGAAGGAACAAATGCTTAATTTAGTATAGGGGTGCCAAGAATGGCCTCAGAGAGGAGTTGGTATTGGAAATGAATCTTGAAGAATTTGTAGATATTGTCAGGTAGTCAAGATATGTAAGTGGGATACTCTAACTTCTTGAAGAGCTTGAAAAGATGATGAAGCAATCAAAAGCTGGCTCATTTGTTGAGTAACACAAACAGCTCATGAATTGGTTGGAATTGCTATTGTAATCAACAGAAGCTTAATCTAAAACAGACAATATGTTTATTAAAAGAGTGCGGGGTAGCTTTGGATACATGGTGGAAGGGATGGAGGAGGGCAGAAATTGGTAAGATACAACCAGAAAAGTGGTCAGGGACCAGATCAGGAAGGGCTTTATAAGACATAAGAAATTTGAACAATATCCTGTTCATGATGAGGAACTGTCATAGGTTTTTACAAGGATAATGATAACATCATTGATGTATTATAAATACATCATTCTGGCTGTTGTGTAAAGAATGGGGAGGTGATGGGCCTAGACTAGAACATGGAGACCACTGGGTCAAGGCCAGACATGATGGTTGCTGTGTTAAGGCATGGGCAGTAAGATTAGAGACAAAAGGATGAATTTGAGAGATATTTGGGGGATAAAATCAATAGGATTGGTGACCTGATAGAATTGGGAGGAGAATAAGGAAGAGCAATTAAGGATGATTTACAGTCTTCTCTTTTGGGGGGCTAGGTGGAAATTGTCACAATCCATTGAAAATGAGAATACAGAAGAAGGAACAGGTTCGAGGGGAGGTAGATGATGAGGCCTGATTTGTAGATGTTGAATTTGAAAAAGCCCAAGAAACAGCTGTGTGAAGATTTTTAGCAGGCTTTTGGATACACAAGTATCAGGTTCCAGGCAAGGTTATATAGATGTAAATTTGGGAGACACTTTAATATTGGTAGTACTTAAACAAAGAAGGTGAATTTGATTACCTAGAGAGAGTTCATAGAGGAGGTGACAAGGAGGGAAGTGTGGGAAAACCCAACATTTAGGAGGCAGATAGATAAAGAAGAGTCTAAAAAATGGAATATCAAAGCATAGTTTGAGAAGTGGGAGGGATGCCTGGTTGGCTCAGTTGGTTAAGTGTCTGACTTCAGCTCAGGTCATGATCCCAGTGTCCTGGGATCCAGTCTCGCATCAGGCTCCCTGTTTGGTGGGGAGCCTGCTTCTCCCTCTCCATCCCCATCCCCCTGCTTGTGCTCTCTCTCATCAAGATAAAAAGCTTCTGCACAGCAAAGGAAACAGTCAACAAAACAAAGAGGCAACCCACAGAATGGGAGAAGATATTTGCAAATGACACTACAGATAAAGAGCTGGTATCCAAGATCTATAAAGAACTTCTCAAACTCAACACCCAAA
>NW_022590206.1:0-20410 GCF_004348235.1 Phoca vitulina | reverse complement strand
CCAAGATGTCCATCGACAGATGAATGGATAAAGAAGATGTGGTATATATACACAATGGAATATTATGTAGCCATCAAAAGGAATGAGATCTTGCCATTTGCAATGACATGGATGGAACTGGAGGATATTATGCTGAGCGAAATAAGTCAATCAGAGAAAGACATGTATCATATGACCTCACTGTTATGAGGATTTCTTAATCTCAGGAAACAAAGTGAGGGTTGCTGGAGTGGGGGGTGGGGTGGGAGGAATGGAGTGACTGGGTGATAGACACTGGGGAGGGTATGTGCTCTGGTAAGTGCTGTGAATTGTGCAAGACTGTTGAATCTCAGATCTGTACGTCTGAAACAAATAATGCAATATATGTTAAGAAAAAAAAAAGAAGAAAATAGAAAGAGGGAAAGAATGGGGGGGGAATTGGAGGGGGAGACGAACCATGAGAGACGATGGACTCTGAAAAACAAACTGAGGGTTCTAGAGGGGAGGTGGGTGGGAGGATGGGTTAGCCTGGTGATGGGTATTAAAGAGGGCACGTTCTGCATGGAGCACTGGGTGTTATGCACAAACAATGAATCATGGCACACTACATCTGAAACTAATGATGTAATGTATGGTGATTAACATAACAATAAAAAAAAGAAGTCCTAGCCTCTGCAATCATAAAACAAAAAGAAATAAAAGGTATTCAAATTGGCAAAGAAGAAGTTAAACTCTCACTCTTCACAGATGACATGATACTTTGTGTGGAAAATCCAAAAGACTCTACTCCAAAATTGCTAGAACTCATACAGGGATTAAGCAAAGCTACAGGATATAAACTCAATGCACAGATGTCAGTTGCATTTCTTTATACTAACAATGAGGCAGAAGAAAGAGAAAGCAAGGAATCAATCCGATTTATAATTGCACCGAGAGAGGGAAAAGATGGCGGAGGAGTAGGGGTCCTTATTCCAACCAGTCCCCGGAATTGAGCTGGATATCTACCAGACCACTCTGAACACTCAGGAAATCAGCCTGAGATCTAAGAAGATAGGTCTGCATCTCTACAAACAGAATAACGCAGGTGTTTGGTTTCGAGGTACGAATTGGGGAGTCATGATTCCATGGGCAGATATTGGAGGATAAACGGAAGGGGGAGGGAGCCAAGCCCATGGGATCATACACCGCCAGTGAGCAATGGCCTCCCACGCTGGGGACCAGGCACAGACTTGGAGACTGGTAGCGGCGGGGAAAGAACTTTAGGGCAGTCCCCTGGACAGAAACCCAGAGCAGCAGGGCTGTGCCTGCCAACTGGGGGTGGCTGGCGGTTTTAGAAGCACAAAGGGCAGAGACACCCCCCAACTTGGAGGCGAGGACTGGGAGCGCTGCTGAGGGGTGCACAGCCCAGGGCGCTGCAGTTTATAGCAGCACAGACAGAAACAGAGATAGTGTGGCCTGGAGAGCTCACTGAAGAACAGACTGCAATCTCTCTGCTCTGAGGCAGAGGGTTGGAAATGATTTCTCCTGCTCTGACTCTCAGAAGAGATGCGGAAAGCTGCCAGGGAAAGCCATCATGGAACAAAAGCCCCCCAAAACCGGTTTCCACTGAACCCATCACCCGCCACAGGGGCAGGGCAACTCTGCCAAAACAGTGTTGCCTGAGTAACAGTGTGGCAGGCCCCTCCCCCACAAGACAGGCTGGGAAAACAAGAGGCCAGCAACCCTAAGGTCCCTAGAAAACAGGTGCATCTTGCTTGGGTTCTGGTCAATAATTTGGACTCTATACATTCCCTCAACCACCCATCAACAGAATGACTAGGAGGAGGAACCCCCAAAATAGGGAAGACTCAGAGACTATGACTTATGCCACAGATTTACAAATGGATTCAGATATAACCAAGATGTTGGAGATGGAGTCCAGGCTGGCAATTATGAAGACGATAGTGAGAATGGAGAAATTGATTAATGGCAACATAGAGTCTCTAAGGGCAGAAATGAAAGCTGAATTGGCAGAACTTAAAAAGGCTATCAATGAGATCCAATCTAATCTAGATAATCTAAAAACTAGGGTAAGCGAGGCAGAAGAACGAATTAGTGAACTAGAAGACCAATTAATAGACAAAAAGGGAAAGAGGAGGCAAGGGAACAATAACGCAGAATCCATGAAAATAGAATCAGAGGAATAAGTGACACCATGAAACGTTCCAATGTCAGAATTACTGGGATCCCTGAGGGGGTGGAGAGAGAAAGAGGACTAGAAGATATATTTGAGCAAATCGTAGCTGAGAACATCCCTAATCCGGGGAATGAAACAAACATTCATGTCCTAGAGGCAGAGAGGACCCCTCCCAAGATCAAGGAAAACAGGCCAACACCCCAGCATGTAACAGTAAAACTCACAAATCTTAGAACCAAGGAAACCACCTTAAGGGCAGTTAGGGGGAAGAGATTTCTTACGTACAGAGCAAGGAACATCAGAATAACTCAGACCTATCCACAGAGACCTGGCAAGCCAGAAAGGCCTGGCAAGACATGGGGTACTAAACGAGAAGAACATGAAGTCAAGAATACTTTATCTGGCAAGGCTGTCATTTTGAATGGAAGGAGAGATGCAGAACTTCCAACACCAGCAGAAACTGAAAGAATATGTGACCCTTAAGCCGGGCCTGCAAGAAATATAAGGGGGGGTGTAAAAAAGGAGAAAGACCCCAAGACTGATGTAGAACAGAAATATACAGACACAATGTCTAAAAACAAGGTCTTCACAGGCAACGTGATGACAATAAATGCATATCTTTCAATAATCACTCTCAATGTGAAGGCCTAAATACTCCCATAAAACAGCACACGGTTGCAGATTGGATAAAAGGACAGGGCCTAGCCATATGCTGTCTACAAGAGATTCATTTTGAACCTAAAGGTACATCCAGACTGAAAGTTAAGGGATGGAGGTCCATCTTCCATGCCAATGTACCTCAAAAGAAAGCTGGGGTAGCAATTCTTATACCAGATAAGTTAGATTTTAAACTAAAGACTGTAGTTAGAGACACAGAAGGACACTATATCATTCTTAAAGGGTCTATCCAACAAGAAGAATTAACAATTGTAAATATCTATGCCCCCAACATGGGAGCAGCCATCTACATAAGCCAACTGTTAACCAAAATCAAGAGTCATATTGATAACAATACGTAACATGTAGGAGATCTCAATACTCCACTCTCAGCAATAGACAGATCATCTAAGCAGAAAATCAACAAGAAACAAGAGCTTTGAATGACACACTAGACCACATGGACCCCATAGATATATACAGAACATTCCACCCTAAAACAACAGAATACTCATTCTTCTTGAGCGCACATGGAACTTCCTCCAGAATAGACCACATACTTGGTCACAAATCAGGTCTCAACTGATACCAAAGATTGAGATTATTCCCTGCATATTCTCAGACTATAATGCTTTAAAACTGGAACTCAATCACAAGAAAAAATTTGGCAGAAATTCAAACACTTGGAAGCTAAAGACCACTCTGCTCAAGAAAGCTTGGGTCAACCAAGAAATCAAAGAAGAACTTAAACAATTCATGGAAACCAATGAGAATGAAAACACATCGGTCCAAAACCTATGGGATACTGCAAAGGTGGTCCTAAGGGAGAATACATAGCCATAGCCTCACTCAAAAAAATAGAAAAATCCTGAATTCACCAACTAACTCTACACCTTAGAGAACTAGGGAAGAAGCAACAAATGATGCCTAAGCCACGCATTAGAAGAGAAATACTTAAGATTAGAGCAGAGACCAATGAATTAGAAACCAGAAACACAGTAGATCAGATCAACGAAACTAGAAGCTGGTTCTTTGAAAGAATTAATAAGATCGATAAAGCACTGGCCAGACTTATCCAAAAGAAAAGAGAAAGGACCCAAATTAATAAAATTATGAATGAGAGGGGAGAGATCATGACTAACACCAAGGAAATAGAAACAATTATTAGAAATTATTATCAACAACTATATGCCGATAAACTGAGCAATCTGGATGAAATGGATCCCTTTCTAGAAACCTATAAACAGCCAAGACTGAAACAGGAAGAAATTGACAACCTGAATAGGCCAATAACCAGTAATGAAACTGAAGCAGTGATCAAAGACCTCCCCCAAAACAAGAGTCCAGTCCTGATGGATTCCCTGGGGAATTCTACCAAATATTCAAAGAAGAAATAATACTTATTCTCCTGAAGCTGTTTCAAAAGATAGAAACAAAAGGAAAGCTTCCAGACCCATTCTATGAGGCCAGTATTACCTTAATCCCCAAACCAGGCAAAGACCCCATCAAAAAGGAGAATTTCAGACCGATAACCCTGATGAATATGGATTCCAAAATCCTCAACAAAATCCTAATTAATAGGATCCAACAATACATTAAAAGGATCATCCCCCACGACCAAGTGGGATTTATCCCCGGGCTGCAAGGGTGGTTCAACATTCTCAAATCAATCAGTGTGATAGAACACATTAATAAGAGGAGGGAGAAGAACCATATGGTCCTCTCAATTGATGCAGAAAAAGCATTTGACAAAATACAACATCCTTTCCTGATTAAAACTCTTCAGAGTATAGGGATAGAGGGAACATTCCTCAAGTTCATAAAATCCATCTATGAAAAACCCACAGTGAATATTATCCTCAATGGGGAAAAGCTGAGAGCCTTTCCCTTAAGATCAGGAACACGTCAAGGATGCCCACTCTCGCCACTATTGTTCAACATAGTACTAGAAGTCCTAGCAACAGCAATCAGACAACAAAAAGAAATAAAAGGTATTCAGATTGGCAAAGAAGACGTCAAACTCTCTCTTTTCGCAGGTGACATGATTCTTTATGTCAAAAACCCAAAAGACTCCACCGCCAAATTACTAGAACTCATCCAGCAATTCAGTAATATGGCAGGATACAATATCAATGCACAGAAATCAGTTGCTTTCTTATACACTAATAATGCAACTGTAGAAAGAGAAATTAGAGAAATGATTCCATTTACAATAGCAACAAAAACCATAAGATACCTCGGAATAAACCTAAGCAAAGAGGTAAAGGATTGATACTCTAGGAACTGTAGAACACTCATGAAAGAAATTGAAGAGGACACAAAAGGATGGAAAAACATTCCATGCTCGTGGATCAGAAGAATAAACTTTGTTAAAATGTCTATGCTACCCAGAAAAATCTATGCCTTCAATGCCATCCCAAAAACATTCCAATGACATTTTTCAAAGTGCTGGAACAAACAATCCTAAAATTTGTATCGAATCAGAAACGACCCCGAATTGCCAAGGAAATGTTAAAAAGAAAAACAGAGCTGGGGGCATCATGTTGCCTGATTTCAAGCTATATTACAAGGCTGTGATCACCAAGACAGCATGGTACTGGCACAAAAACAGACATATAGACCAATGGAACAGAATAGAGAGCCCAGATATGGACCTTCAGCTCTTTGGTCAAATAATCTTCGACAAAGTGGGAAAAAATATGCAATGGAAAAAAGACAGTCTCTTCAGTAAATGGTGCTGGGAAAATTGGACAGCTATAAGAATGAAACTCTACCATTGTCTAACACCATTCACAAAGATAAACTCAAAATGGATGAAAGAACTCAATGTGAGACAAGAATCCATCAAAATCCTAGAGGAGAACATAGACAGTAACTTCTTTGACATTAGCCACAGCAACTTCTTTCAAGATACATCTCCAAAGGCTAGTGAAACAAAAGCAAAAATGAACTTTTGGGACTTCATCAAGATAAAAAGCTTCTGCACAGCAAAGGAAACTGTCAACAAAACAAAGAGGCAACCCACAGAGTGGGAGAAGATATTCGCAAATGACACTACAGATAAAGGGCTGGTATCCAAGATCTATAAAGAACTTCTCAAACTCAACACCCAAAAAACTAATCAAGTCAAAAATTGGAGAAGACATGAACAGACACTTCTCCAAAGAAGACATACAAATGGCTAACAGACACATGAAAAAATATTCGTCATCATTAGCCATCAGGGAAATCCAAATCAAAACCACATTGAGATACCACCTTCCACCTGTTAGAAGGGCAAAAATTGACAAGGCAAGAAACAACAAATGTTGGAGAGGTTGTTGAGAAAGGGGAACCTTCTTACACTGTTGGTGGGAATGCAAGTTGGTACAGCCACTTTGGAAAACACTGTGGTGGTGCCTCAAAAAATTAAAAATAGAGCTACCCTATGACCCAGCAATTACACTACTCGGTATTTACCCCAAAGACACAGATGTAGTGAAAAGAAGGGTCACCTGCACCACAATGTTCATAGCAGCAATGTCCACAATAGCCAAACTGTGGAAAGAGCCAAGATGTCCTTCAACAGATGAATGGATAAAGATGTGGTCCATATATACAATGGACTATTACTCAGCCATCAGAAAGGATGAATACCCAACTTTTACATCAACATGGATGGGACTGGAGGAGATTATGCTAAGTGAAATAAGTCAAGTAGAGAAAGCCAATTATCATATGGTTTCACTTATTTGTGAACATAAGGAGTAGCATGGAGGACATTAGGAAAAGTAAGGGATAAATGAAGGGGGGGAATTGGAGGGAGAGATGAACCATGAGAGACTATGGACTCTGAGAAACAAACTGAGGGTTTTAGAGGGGAGGTGGTGGGGGGATGGGTTAGCCTGGTGATGGGTATTAAGGAGGGCACATACTGTATGGAGCACTGGGTGTTATAGGAAAACAATGAATCGTGGATCACTACATCAAAAACTAATGATGTATTGTATGGTGACTAACATAACATAATAAAATAAAGAAAAATAAAATATAATACAATTGCACTGAAAACCATGAGATACCTAGGAATAAACCTAACCAAAGAGGTAAATGATCTGTATTTAAAAACTACAGAACACCTATGAAAGAAATTCAGGAAGACACAATGTTTCCAGAGGATACATCTTTTACCTCTTTGCTTAGGCTTATTCCCACATATATTATGGTTTTTGGTGCAATTGAAAATGGGATCCCTTTCTTGGTTTATTTTTCTGCTGCTTTGTTATTGGTGCATATATATGCAGCTGATTTCCATATGTTGATTTTGTATCTTGCCACTTTGCCGAATTCACACATTAGTTCTGGCCATTTTTTGGTGGAGTCTTTCTAGTTTTCAACATAGAGTATCATGTCTTCTGCAAAGAGTGAAAGTTTGACTTCTTCCTTGCTGATTTGGATGCCTTTTATTTCTTTTTGTTATTGATTGCTGAGGCTAAGACTTCTAGTACTGTTATATAGTAATGGTGATGGTGGACATGTTTGTCTTGTTCCTGACCATAGGGGAAATGCTCTCAGTTTTTACCCATTGAGGATGACATTAGCTGTGGGTCTTTCATATATGGCCTTTATGATTTGGGGATATTTTTCATCTATCCCTACTTTGTTGAGCGTTTTTATCAAGAATGGATGCTGTATTTTGTCAAATGCCTTTTCTGCATCTATTGAGAGGATCATATGATTCTTATCCTTTCTTTTATTAATGTAGTGTATCATGTTGATTGATTTGCAAATACTCAACCAACCCTGCAGCCCAGGAATAAATCCCACTTGATTATGGTGAATGATTCTTTTAATGTACTGTTGGATTCAATTTGCTAGTATATTGTTTAGAATTGTTGCATCCATTTTCATCAGGGATATTGGCCTGTAATTCTTTTGAGTGAGGTCTTTGGTTTTGGAATCAAGGTAATGGTGGCCTTGTAGAAGGGGTTTGGAAGTTTTCCTTCCATTTCTAGTTTTTGGAACATTTTGAGAAGAATAGGTATTAACTCTTCTTCTTTTTTTTAAGATTTTATTTATTTACTTATTTATTTATTTATTTATTTAAATTTTATTATGTTATATTTGTCACCATACAATACATCATTAGTTTTTGATGTAGTGATCCACGATCCATTGTTTTCGTATAACACCCAGTGCTCCATGCAGTACGTGTCCTCCTTAATACCCATCACCGGGCTAACCAATCCCCCCTCCTCCCTCCCCTCTAAAACCCTGTTTGTTTCTCAGGTCCATAGTCTCTCATGGTTCATCTCTCCCTCCAATTCCCCCCGCCCATTTTTCCCTTCCTTCTCTTAATGTCCTCCATGTTATTCCTTATGTTCCACAAATAAGTGAAACCATATGATAATTGACTTTCTCTGCTTGACTTATTTCACTTAGCATAATCTCCTCCAGTCCCATCCATGTTGATGTAAAAGTTGGGTATTCATCTTTTCTGATGGCTGAGTAATATTCCATTGTATATATGGACCACATCTTCTTTATCTATTCATCTGTTGAAGGGCATCTCGGCTCTTTCCACAGTTTGGCTATTGTGGACATTGCTGATATGAACATTGGGGTGCATATGACCCTTCTTTTCACTACATCTGTGTCTTTCGGGTAAATACCCAGGAGTGCAATTGCTGGGTCGTAGGGTAGCTCTATTTTTAAATTTTTGAGGAACCTCCACACTGTTTTCCAAAGTGGCTGTACCAACTTGCATTCCCACCAACAGTGTAAGAGGGTTCCCCTTTCTCCACAACCTCTCCAACATTTGTTGTTTCTTTCCCTGTCCATTTTTGCCATTCTAACTGGTGTAAGGTGGTATTTCAGTGTGGTTTTGATTTGGATTTCCCTGATGGCTAATGATGATGAACATTTTTTCATGTGCCTGTTAGCCATTTGTATGTCTTCTTCAGAGAAGTGTCTGTTCATCTCTTCTGCCCAGTTTTTGACTTGATTATTTGTTTTTTGGGTGTTGAGTTTGAGAAGTTCTTTATAGATTTTGGATACCAGCCCTGTAGTGTCTGTTCATCTCTTCTGCCAACTTTTTGACTTGATTATTTGTTTTTTGGGTGTTGAGTTTGAGAAGTTCTTTATAGATCTTGGATACCAGCCCTTTATCTGTAGTGTCATTTGCAAATATCTTCTCCCATTCTGTGGGTTGCCTCTTTGTTTTGTTGACTGTTTCCTTTGCTGTGAAGAAGCTTTTTATCTTGATGAAGTCCCAAAAGTTCATTTTTGCTTTTGTTTCACTAGCTTTTGGAGATGTATCTTGAAAGAAGTTGCTGTGGCCGATGTCAAAGAGGTTACTGCCTATGTTCTCCTCTAGGATTTTGATGGATTCCTGTCTCACATTGAGGTCTTTCATCCACTTTGAGTTTATCTTTGTGAATGGTGTTAGAGAATGGTTGAGTTTCATTCTTCTGCATGTGGCTGTCCAATTTTCCCAGCATCATTTACTGAAGAGACTGTCTTTTTTCCATTGCATGTTTTCTCCTGCTTTGTCAAAGATTATTTGACCATAGAGTTGAGGGTCCATATCTGGGCTCTCTATTCTGTTCCATTGGTCTATATGTCTGTTTTTTTGCCAATACCATGCTGTCTTGGTGATTACAGCTTTGTAATACAGCTTGAAATTGGGCAACATGATGCCCCCAGCTTTGTTTTTCTTTTTCAACATTTCCCTGGCGATTTGGGGTCTTTTCTGATTCGATACAAATTTTAGGATTGTTTGTTCCAGCACTTTGAAAAATGTCATTGGAATTTTGATCGGGATGGCATTGAAGGTATAGATTGCTCTGGGTAGCATAGACATTTTAACAAAGTTTATTCTTCTGATCCATGAGCATGGAATATTTTTCCATCTTTTTGTGTCTTCTTCAATTTCTTTCATGAGTGTTCTGTAGTTCCTAGGGTATAGATCCTTTACCTCTTTGGTTAGGTTTATTCCGAGGTACCTTATGGTTTTTGGTGCTATTGTAAATGGAATCGTTTCTTTAATTTCTCTTTCAACAGTTGCGTTGTTAGTGTATAAGAAAGCAACTGATTTCTGTGCATTGATTTTGTATCCTGCCACATTACTGAATTGCTGGATGAGTTCTAGTAATTTGGGGGTGGAGTCTTTTGGGTTTTCCACATAAAGTATCATGTTATCTGCGAAAAGAGAGAGTTTGACTTCTTCTTTGCCAATTTGAATACCTTTTATTTCTTTTTGTTGTCTGATTGCTGTTGCTAGGACTTCTAGTACTATGTTGAACAACAGTGGTGAGAGTGGGCACCCTTGACGTGTTCCTGATCTGAAGGGAAAGGCTCTCAGCTTTTCCCCATTGAGGATAATATTCACTGTGGGTTTTTCATAGATGGATTTTATGAGCTTGTGGAATGTTCCCTCTATCCCTATACTCTGGAGAGTTTTAATCAGGAAAGGATGCTGTATTTTGTCAAATGCTTTTTCTGCATCAATTGAGAGGACCATATGGTTCTTCTCCCTCCTCTTATTAATGTGTTCTATCACATTGATTGATTTGCAAATGTTGAACCACCCTTGCATCCCGGGGCTAAATCCCACTTGGTCGTGGGGGATGATCCTTTTAATGTATTGTTGGATCCTATTAGTTAGGATTTTGTTGAGGATTTTGGAATCCATATTCATCAGGGTTATCGGTCTGAAATTCTCCTTTTTGATGGAGTCTTTGCCTGGTTTGGGGATTAAGGTAATGCTGGCCTCATAGAATGAGTTTGGAAGTTTTCCTTCTGTTTCTATTTTTTGAAACAGCTTCAGTAGAATAGGTATTATTTCTTCTTTGAATGTTTGGTAGAATTCCCCAGGGAATCCATCAGGCCCTGGACTCTTGTTTTTTGGGAGGTTTTTGATCACTGCTTCAATCTCGTTACTGGTTATTGGCCTATTCAGGTTGTCAATTTCTTCCTGTTTCAGTCTTGGCAGCTTATAGGTTTCCAGGAAGGCCTCCATTTCATCCAGATTGCTCAGTTTATTGGCATATAGTTGTTGATAATAATTTCTAATAATTGTTTCTATTTCCTTGGTGTTATTCGTGATCTCTCCCCTTTCATTCATAATTTTATTAATTTGGGTCCTTTCTCTCTTCTTTTGGATAAGTCTGGCCAGTGGTTTATCAATCTTATTAAATCTTTCACAGAACCAACTTCTAGTTTCATTGATCTGATCTACTGTGTTTCTGGTTTCTAATTCATTGATCTCTGCTCTAATTTTGATTATTTCTTTTCTAATGTATGGCTTAGGCATCGTTTGTTGCTTTTTCTCTAGTTCTTTAAGGTGTAGAGTTAGTTGGTGAATTCGGGATTTTTCTATTTCTTTGAGTGAGGCTTGGATGGCTATTTATTTCCCCCTTAGGACCGCCTTTGCAGTATCCCCTAGGTTTTGGACCGATGTGTTTTCATTCTCATTGATTTCCATGAATTGTTTAAGTTCTTCTTTGATTTCTTGGTTGACCCAAACATTCTTGAGCAGAGTGGTCTTTAGCTTCCAAGTGTTTGAATTTCTGCCAAATTTTTTCTTGTGATTGAGTTCCAGTTTTAGAGCATTATGGTCTGAGAATATGCAGGGAATAATCTCAATCTTTTGGTATCAGTTGAGAACTGATTTGTGACCCAGTATATGGTCTATTCTGGAGAAAGTTCTATGTGCACTCGAGAAGAATGAGTATTCTGTTGTTTTAGGGTGGAATGTTCTGTAAATATCTATGAGGTCCATCTGGTCCAATGTATCATTCAAAGCTCTTGTTCCTTGTTGATTTTCTGCTTAGAGGATCTGTCCATTGCTGAGAGTGGAGTATTGAGGTCTCCTACAATTAACGTATTGTTATCAATATGACTCTTGATTTTGGTTAACAGTTGGCTTATGTAGATGGCTGCTCCCATGTTGGGGGCATAGATATTTACAATTGTTAGATCTTCTTGTTGGATAGACCCTTTAAGAATGATATAGTGTCCTGTGTCTCTTATTACAGACTTTAGTTTAAAATCTAATTTGTCTGATATAAGAATTGCTACCCCAGCTTCCTTTTGAGGTCCGCTGGCATGGAAGATAGATCTCCATCCCTTCACTTTCAGTCTGGATGTATCGTTAGGTTCAAAATGAGTCTCTTGTAGACAGCATATGGATGGGTCCTGTCTTTTTATCCAATCTGCAACCCTGTGCCATTTTATGGGAGCGTTTAGGCCATTCACGTTGAGAGTGATTATTGAAAGATATGAATTAATTGTCATCTTGTTGCCTGTGAAGACGTTGTTTTTATAGATTGTCCCTGTAAATTTCTGTTGTAGATCACTCTTGGGGTCTTTCTCCTTTTATAGAACCCCCCTTAAAATTTCTTGCAGGGCCGGCTTAGTGGTCACATATTCTTTCAACTTCTGCCGGTCGTGGAAGCTCTGCATCTCTCCATCCATTCTAAGTGAAAGCCTTGCCGGATAAAGTATTCTTGGCTACATGTTCTTCTCATTTAGTACCCTGAATATGTCTTGCCAGGCCTTTCTGGCTTGCCAGGTCTCTGTGGATAGGTCTGACCCTATTCTGATGTTCCTCCCTCTGTATGTAAGGAATCTCTTCCCCCTAACTGCCCTTAAGATGGTTTCCTTCGTTCTAAGATTTGCAAGTTTTACTATTACATGCCGGGGTGTTGGCCTGTTTTCCTTGATCTTAGGAGGGGTCCTCTCTGCCTCTAGGACTCAAATGTTTGTTTCATTCCCCAGATTAGGGAAGTTCTCAGCTACGATTTGCTCAAATACATCTTCTAGCCCTCTCTCTCTCTCCACTCCCTCCGGGATTCCAATGATTCTGACATTGGAACGCCTCATGGTGTCACTTATTTCTCTGATTCTATTTTCATGGATTTTGAGTTGTTTTTCCCTGGCCTCCTCTTTCCCCTTTTTATCTATTATACTGTCTTCCAGATCACTTATTCTCTCTTCTGTCTCAGTTACCCTAGCTGTTAGATTATCTAGATTGGATTGGATCTCATTGATAGCATTTTTAAGTTCTGCCAATTCCCCTTTTATTTCTGCCCTTAGAGACTCTATGTTGCCATTAATTGATTTCTCCATTCTAGCCATTGTCTTCACAATTGCTAGCCTGAATTCCATCTCCGACATCTTGGTTATATCTGCATCCATTTGTAAATCTGCAGCATAAGTCATAATCTCTGAGTCTTTTCTGTTTTGGGGGCTCCTCCTCCTAGTCATTCTGTTGATAGGTGTTTGAGGGAATGTATAGAGTCCAAATTATTGACCAGAACCCAAGCAAGATGCACCTGTTTGGTGCCTCTTGTTTTCCCAGCCTGTCTTCTGCGGGAGGGGCCTGCCGCGCTGTTACTCAGGCAACCCTATTTGGGCGGAGTTGCCCTGCACCCCTGTGGCGGGGGATGGGCTAAGTGGGAATCAGTCTTTGGGGCTTTTGTTCTCTGGCGCCTTTCCCTGGTGGCTTTCTGCGTCTCTTCCGCGAGTCAGAGCAGAAGAGACTCTTTCCAACCCTCTGCCTCAGAGCAGAGAGATCTCAGTCTGTTCTTCAGTGAGCTCTCCAGGCCACACTGTCTCCGTTTCTGTCCGTGCTGCTATAAACTGCAGCGTCCTGGGTTGTGCGCCCCTCCGCAGCGCTCCCAGTCCTGCCTCCAGGTCAGGGCACGTCTCTGCCCTTTGTGCTTCTAAAACCACCAGCCGCTCCCAGTTCGGGCGCGCGCAACTCCGCCGCTTGGGGTCCTGTCCCAGGGACTGCAGTTCGCGTGTGCGCGACTCCGCCGCTCGGGGTTTCCACCCCGGAGGTTGCAGTTCACCTGCGGGACCCCGGCGCACCGGGTTTCCGTCTCGGAGGCTGCAGTTCGCGTGCGCGCCACGGTCACTCCGGGTTTCTGTCCGGGTGGCTGCGGTTCGCGTGCGCGCGACCCCGCCGGTCTGGTCCTCCACCCCGGGGGCTGCCCTAAAGTCCTTTCCCGATGCTACCGGTCTGCGAGTCTTTGCCCCGTCCGCAGCGCAGGAGGCTGTCACTCACCGGCGGTGCAGGATCCCCACGTCCAGGCTCCCTCCCGCTGCCCTTTATTCTCTGATATCTGCCCGCAGAATCACGGCTCTCTGCTTCGTACCTCACAACCAACCGCCTGCGATATTCTGTTTGTAGAGATCCAGATCTTCTTACATCTCAGGCTGGTTTCGTGGGTGCTCAGAGTGGTCTGGTAGATATCCAGCTCAATTCCGGGGACCAGTTGAAATAGGGTCCCCTACTCCTCCGCCATCTTTCCCCCCCAAGATTTTATTTATTTATTTGACAGAGAGAGACAGAGCAAGAGAGGGAACACAAGCAGGGGGAGTGGGAGAGGGAGAAGCAGGCTTCTCGCTGAGTAGGGAGCCCGATGCGGGGCTTGATCCTAGGACCCTGGTATCATGACCTGAGCTGAAGGCAGACGCTTAACGACTGAGCCACCCAGGCGCCCCAGGTATTAACTCTTCTTTAAATATCTGGTAGAATTCCCCTGGGAAGCCATCTGGACCTGGACTTTTGTCTGTTGAGAGATTTTTGATTACTCAGTCAATTTCTTTGCTGGTTATGGGTCTGTTCAAATTTTCTATTTCTTCCTGTTTCAGTTTTGATAGTTTGTATGTTTCTAGTAATTTGTCCTTTTCTTCCAGATTGCCCAGCTTGTTGGCAGATAATTTTTCATAATATTCTCTTTTAATTGTTTGTACTTCTATGGTATTGATTGTGATCTTTCCTCTTTCATTCATGATTTAATTTATTTGGGTCCTTTCTCTTTTCTTTTTGATAAGTCTGGCTAGGGGTTTATCAATTTTATTAATTCTTTCAAAGAACCAACTCTTAGTTTCATCGATCTGTTCTGCTATTTTTTTTCTTTGTTTCTATATCATCTATTTCTGCTCTAATCTTTATTATTACCCTTCTTCTGCTGGCTTTAGGCTTTATTTTTTGTTCCTTTTCTGGCACCTTTAGATGTAAGATTAGTTTGTGTATTTGAGACTTTTCTTGCTTCTTGAAGTAGGCCTGTATTGCAATATACTTCTTCCCTCTTAGTACTGCCTTTGGTGAATCTCAAAGGTTTTGGACTGTCATGTTTTCATTTTCTTTGCTTCCATGTGTTTTTTTAATTTTGTCTTTAATTTCCTGGTTAACCCATTCCTTCTTTAGTAGGATATTCTTTAACCCCCAGGTATTTGTGGTCTTTCCAATTTTTTTCTTGTAGTTGAATTCAAGTTTCATATGTTGTGATCTGAAAATGTGCATGGTATGTTCTCCATCTTTTTGTACTTGTTGTGGGCTGATTTGTGACCCAGTATGTGATCTATTCTGGAGAATGTTCTGTGTGCACTAGAAAAGAATGTGTATTCTGCTGCTTTAGAATGAAATGTTCTGAATATATCTGTTAAATCCATCCAGTCTAGTGTGTCACTCAAAGCCATTGTTTCCTTGTTGATTTTCTGCTTAGATTATTTGTCCTTTGTTGTTAGTGTGGTGTTAAAGTCCCCTACGATTATTGTAGTATTATCAATGAGTTTCTTTGTGTTTGTTATTAATTGATTTATATATTTGGGTGCTCCCATGTTGGGGGCATAAATATTTACAACTGTTAGATCTAATGCTCTTCTTCATGTCTTGATACAGTCTTTATTTTAAAATGTAGTTTGTCTGATATAAGTATGGCTACTCTGGCTTTCTTTTCACATCCATTTGCATGACAGATGATTCTTCATCTCCTCACTTTCAATCTTCAGGTGTCTTTAGGTCTAAAATGAGTCTCTTGTAGGCAGCATAGAGATGGATCTTGTTTTTTTTTAAATCTTTTTTGATACCCTATGTCTTTTGATTGAAGCATTTAGTCCACTTACATTCAAAGTGGTTATTGAAAGATATGAATTTAGTGCCACTGTGTTACCATGTTACCTGTAGAGTTGTGTTTCTGGTGATATTTTCTGGTCTTTTCTAGTCTTTGTTGCTTTTGGTCTTTTTTTTCCCCACTCAAAGAGTCCTCCTTACTATTTCTTGCATGGCTGGTTTAGTGGGTATGACACTCCTTCAGTTTTTGTTTGTCAGGGAATCTCTTAATCTCTCCTTCTATTCTTAATGACAGCCTTGCTGGATAAAGCATTCTTGACTGCATATTTTTCCCATTCAGCACAATGAATATATACTGTCACTGTCTTCTGGACTGCCAGATTTCTGTCGACAGATCTATTGTAGACTGATCTGTCTTCCCTTTTAGGTTAAGGACTTTTTTCCCTCGTTGCTTTTAGGATTCTTTCCTTGTCTGTGTATTTTGTGAATTTGACTATGGTATGCCTTGGAGATGTCCAACTTTTGTTGAATTTAATGGGAGTTCTCTGTGCTTCTTGAGTTTTGATGTCTGTGTCCTTCAAATTAGAGTCATTTTTAGTTATAATTTGCTGAAATAAAACTTCTGCCACCTTTTCTCTGTCTTCATCTTCTGGGACTCCTATGATATTGTTTTAGTAAGTTGCTGAGTTCCCTAAGTCTACCTTCATGATCCATTACCTTTGTTTTCCTCTTCTTTTCAGCTTCATTATTTTCCATTTTATCTTCTGTGTCACTTATTTGTTCCTCTGTTTCATCCATCCTCATTTTTATTGCATCCATTCGGGTTTGCATCTCAGTTATAACACTTTTAATATCGACCTCACTAGAATTTAATTCTTTTATCTTTGCAGGAATGGATTCTCTTATGTCTTCTATGCTTTTTTTCAAGCCCAGCCAGTATCCTTACATTGTTGTTTTTAGTTCTGACATCTTACTTATATCTGTGGTGATTAAATCCCTGGCCCTCATTTCTTCCTGTTCTTTCTTTTGGGGTGAATTCCTCTGTCTTGTCATTTTGGAAGTAAAAAAATAAGTTAAATAAAATAAAAAATTAAAATTAAAAAATAAAAGAAAATAAGGGAAGCTAGATTCTACGTGTTTTGGTCTGTTTGTTAAGAGAAGCTTGTTAGAAAAAATGTTAAAAAGTAAAAAAAATTAAAAATTTGTTCTTTTTGTATCCAAAACAAAAACAAACACAAAAAAATAAACAAAAAAAACTCGAACCTAGATGCTGTTTCTCCTAGAGCTGAAGATTTGCAGCACTCTATGATCGGTAGACTTGGAGCATGGAAAGGGTTTGTGCTGGTTTTCTGGGGGAAGGACCTGCTGCTCTGATTCTCAGGAGGACTTGCCCTATTGGAGAAGTGCTTGCAGGGCACAGGGGGTGGGGCTTGGTGTAAGCAGCTTTGGTCTCCACTTGGTGGTGCTGTTTTTCTGTCACTGAGTTCAGTCACTGCTGGTGGTGAGGGGTCAAAATGGCTTTGCTCTGCTCACTGGTCTCCAGAATGGGGAGCTAGTGCCTGCCACTCTTCAGGAAGCTCTTACTGATGAGCAATCATCCTTCCTGTGTCCCTGGCTTTTGTCATAACCCCATCTTCATCCTGTTTTTATCCAAGCTATATGCCTATCAGGCCATGTAGTATTCCTGTATTTTATCTCAGGTGTGGCTGGGTTTCAAAATTGCACATGCAGAGACCCCTGTTGTTCAGACCTGCACTGATCCTCTGGGGAAGGGTCTCGATGATGCACTGTGGCTGGTGCCGGCTTGTTCCAGAAAACTGTTGAATGACCATGCAGCAGTTTGGAATTTATGGCTAATCACAACACAGGCAGCACCAGGGTTTGCTGCCCTCAGTCAGTGTTTTTGTTCCTATACTGGTGAACTGGGCAGTTCAATAGTGACCGCAGGGTCTTTTGCCCATGGAGAGGCTGTATCACATCTACCAAATGCACTCCAAGCAGGGGAACAGCTTCTCCTGCTGCGACCCTCAGACTGTAGGGATCCTCAGACCATGCCACCCACTTCTGGGGCTCTGCTGTCCTTCCCCCCTGGAGCACTGCCAGGCGTGACCTTGGCAATGGTACTGACCTCCAAAACTTAAGACTCTGTACTCCCCTGTTTATGAAAAACATATTTAAACCCTCTTTTTCCCAGTTAGTGCTTTTGGGGAACAATTTTCTTGTGTAGTCCCCTTTCTGTGTTTTCACTCTTGTTTTTTTTAACTCTCTCTCTCTCTCTCATTCTCTCTTGCTCCTCTCTCCATGACCAGGGCTCCCTCTCCTCCATAGCACCCCTGGCTCTCTTCTTCCTCAGATCAACTCTCTACAGCTCCTCCCTATCTCTTTTTTGTTTTGTTTTGTTTTTGCTTGTAGATGTGCAGCTTTGTTCTCTAAGACCTCTGATCCATTTCTTGGGTGTTCAGAATGAGTTGAAATTTATCTAGGTGTGTTTAAGGGAGGAGACAAGCTTAGGGTTGCCCTGCTCCTCTACCATCTTAACCTGGATATTGCCTTCTCTCTTTATTTCTTGACTGGTTTAGATCGTTTAGAATTGAAAAAAACAATATATGGCGATGTTGATTTTCTGTATTACTTGTTTGTGTCCTCTTTAATTTTTGTTCTTAACATTATTTTTTTTACTGATTCATTTGTTTTTATTTTATTTATTTATTTTTTTTGAGGCTTGCAAAGAGCCTTTATTTATCTAGCGCAAAGTATACACTATCACAATCTTCTGTTACTCCTTTTACTAAAATAGTTCAAATCAATGTTTTTACCACACTATCAAAAGTTCTATCTCTTTTTCTCTCCCCAAATCAAAGTGGTTCAGTGGAAGGTAGAAACGGGCACAGGGGTCCACAGCTCCCAGCTCCTCCTAGAGCCAGGTGAGGGGCTGGCCCCTGTTCTCATGGCAGTCACTCACCATGGAAAACAGCATGGCTAACGGCCCAGGGCCAGGAACCAAACGTTCCAGCCCAGTTCCAGAAAGCAGCACAAATACTCCCCCCCCCACAGTATGAAAAATATATACCTCTACCATTCTGCAGTCATGCATTTAGCTTGTTTATTAAAAAAAAAAAAATCAGTGGTATGTATTTTATTTCCTCTCGTTTCCAAGAAAAAAAAAAAGAAAGGTCATTTTTTTTTCTCTTTAAACACTGATGTGTAGCTAATAACTTTTGGATAAAAATGTGCCACCCTAAAAAATGTGCTCAGCAGATTCTGATCCCAGGATGGGTTTGGCCACCTGGGGTGAGGCTGGAAGGGTGACATCCATCACAGTGGGAACTGAAGCCCCAGTACAGATGTCACACGGGGCTTCAAGATCTAGAATCAGAGTATCTGAAACGTAAAAGGACCTTTATGAAAGGGCACCAAGTTCAGCAACACCCCTACTCCCACCGTGAGCTTCTACAGCTAAGGCTCGGGAGGGGAGAAGAGTCACCCGACGTCACCTGACGCACCCCCGGTGTTGCTGGCAGGATTGGGACTCGTGCTCACCTGGTCCCTGGCTGCCCCTGTGGTGAGGCTCCTCTGACCGTCCCCAGACTGTGGGCTCCCACTGCACCCGCCCACCCCCTGCCCTGTGGAGTCAGGCAGAGGTGCTGCTGGCTTTTTTTTTTTTTAATAGCTTATTACATTAGATGACAGTCACAGGTACAGTTCTGTCCTTGAAAGCCATCCCCATGCACTTGGCTCAGGAACACGAGCAGTGGTGGGTCTGTGCCTGGTCCTGCTGCCTCCATGGTGCACAGAAGGGTCCAGGCAGAATCGCTCCATCTGACCCCTGAATGTTTGTTTTTATTTTTATTTTTATTTTTTTTACTTTTTCTTATTTTTGTCCTTTTTTAAAATTATGTTATGTTAATCACCATACATTACATCATTAGTTTTTGATGTAGTGTTCCATGATTCATTGTTTGCATATAACACCCAGTGCTCCATTCAGTACATGCCCTCTTTAATACCCATCACCAAGCTAACCCATCCCCCCAGCCCCCAACCCTCTAGAACCCTCAGTTTGTTTCTCAGAGTCCATATTCTCTCATGGTTTGTCTCTCCCTCTGATCTCCCCCCCTTCATCTTTCCCTTCCTGCTATTTCTTCTTCTTCTTTTTTTTTTTTTTTTTAACATATAATGCATTATTTCTTTCAGAGGGACAGGTCTGTGATTCAACAGTCTTACACAATTCACAGTGCTCACCATAGCACATACCCTCCCCAGTGTCTATCACCCAGCCACTCCTCCCTCCCATCCCCCACCACTCCAGCAACCTTCAGTTTCTTTCCTGAGATTAAGAATTCCTCATATTAGGGGCGCCTGGGTGGCTCAGTTGGTTAAGCGACTGCCTTCGGCTCAGGTCATGATCCTGGAGTCCCTGGATCAAGTCCCACATCGGGCTCCCTGCTCGGCAGGGAGCCTGCTTCTCCCTCTGACCCTCCCCCCTCTCATGTGCTCTCTCTCTCTCTCATTCTCTCTGTCTCAAATAAATAAATAAAATCTTAAAAAAAAAAAAAAAGAATTCCTCATATTAGTGAGGGCATATGATACATGTCTTTCTCTGATTGACTTATTTTGCTCAGCATAATACCCTCCAGTTCCATCCATGTCATTGCAAATGGCGAGATTTCATTCCTTTTAATGGCTGCATAATATTCCTTTGTATACATATACCACATCTTCTTTATCCATTCATCTGTCGATGGACATCTTGG
>NW_022590205.1:0-20540 GCF_004348235.1 Phoca vitulina | reverse complement strand
TATATCACTGATTCTCTCTTCTGCCTCATTTACCTTAGCAGTTAGCGCCCCCATTTTTTATTGCACCTCATTAATAGCCTTTTTGATTTCGACTTGGTTAGATTTTAGTTCTTTTATTTCTCCAGAAAGGGTTTCTCTAATAACTTCCATGCTTTTTTCAAGCCCAGCTAGTGTCTTTAAAGTCATGATTCTGAACTCTAGATCTGACATCGTACTAATGTCCGTATTGAGTAGGTCCTTGGCAGTGGGTACTACCTCTTGTTCTTTTTGTTGAGGTGATTTTTTCTGTCTTTTCATTTTATCCAGAGGAGAACAGATGAATGAGAGAACAAAATGCTAACAGGGTAACAACTTCCCCAGAAAATATACTCTAAACAAATCAGAAAAGACCTGAAGCCGGGGGAGAAGAAAGGGAAAGGAAGAAAAAAGAGAAAGAAAAAGATAAAAACAAACAAAAACAGAACAAAACAAAAAAAACCAGAATATGATCAAATATGATCAGGCTGGTGCATAGATCAGTGCCACACACTAGGTTTTGGGTGTATTTTGGTCTGTTAGAAGAAAATGCCTCCCAAAATTTTAAAGAAAGAAAAACTTATATATGTACAAAAATAAGGGTTGATATGATGAAGGGATGGAATATGACTGTAAAGATGAAAATTATAACAAATTTCATAAAAGGAATTGATAAGAAGTTGTTTGAAAAAAGAAAGAAGAGGATTTAAAAAAGAAAAAGAAAAAAAAAAGGGAGAGAATATGATCAGGCAGGAGACTAGAACAAAGCCATACACTAGAGATTTAGGGTATATTTTGATCTGTTAGAGGAAACTGTATCTCAAAATTTTAAAGAGAGAACAACTTATATATATATATATATGCCAAAAATAAGGGTAACTACTATGAAGGGATACAATATGACTCTAAAAATGAAAAATAAAAATGGTTTTTAAAAAAGGGATTGATAAGATGTTGGTTGAAAAAGGGAAAAAGAAAAATTCAAGAAAAAAAAAACAGTTAAAAAAAATTAAGTTTGAAAGACTAAAGAATCATGGGGGAAAAGCCATGGATTCTATGTGCAGTATTCCCCTAGCGCTGGAGTTCTGCCGTTCTTGTTGATCGGTAAACTTGGTCTTGGCTGGCTGTTCTTGCTGATCTTCTGGGGGAGGGGCCTGTTGCCGTGGTTCCCAAATGTCTTTGCCAGAGGCGGAATTGCCCCGCCCTTGCCGGTCTGGGCTAAGTAATCTGCTCTGATTTGAGCTCAGGAGCTTTTGTTCCCTGCAAGCTTTCAGCACAGCTTTGGAGGATGAGAGTGAAAATGGTGGCCTCCCAATCTCCGCCCCGGAGGAGCCAAGAACTCGGGGCCCCGCTCCTCAGTGCGCCCCCAGAGAAAAGCAGTCAGTCACTCCCATCTCCCCGGTCTCCGGCGGCACTCCGTGCTCACCCGGCCTGTGACCGAGCGTTTCTATCTCTGGCACACGACCCCGTGTGGAGTCTCCAAACCCAGCAGATCCCCGTGGTGCGCTCCCACACCTCTCCTCCCGGGGGAGGAAGGGGAGTCTCCCCGGATCTGCCGCTTGTTGGGTCCCTGCTGGAGGAGCAGTGGCCCAACTGTGCCACAGATCACAGTTTTGGGCAACCCCGTGCTGAGAGCTCGCTCCTCAGCTCCGTCTCTGCAGCCAGCTTCCCCGCTCGGATACCTGGGAGCTCTGCCGCACTCAGGCACCCCCAGTCTTTCCGTGACCCCGAGGGTCCTGAGACCACACTGTCCCGTGAGGTTCCACCCCCCACTTAGCCACTGGAGTGACGTCCCTCAGCGGAGCCGACTTCTCAAAGTTCCGATTTTGTGCTCCGCGGCTCTATCACTTGCCAGAAGCGGCCGATGGAGGCCCCCTCCCCCACCATCTATCTTCCCGAATATCGCCTCGGATTCACTTCTCCGCACGTCCTACCTTCCAGAGAGTTGTTCAGAGAGTTGTTGCTATTCTTTTCTTCGATCTCCTGTTGAGTTTGTAGGTGTTCAGAATGGTTTGATCCCTATCCAGCTGAATTCCTGAGACCAGACGAAATCCAGGTCTCCTATTCCTCTGCCATCTTGCTCCACCCCCTCTCAGCCCCTTCTTATACTCATAACCAATTCTTAGCTCTTCTGGAGTTGAGTTGAATCCATTTCACTACACAGGTAAATGGAGTTATGTTCCCTTCTCTCCAATGCATATCTATATAAGTTGCTATTGAAATGCAGATCATGTAAGTGAACTATAGCACAGATAAGGAAAATTTAAAACTGAATCCCAAATATTACTGTTTCCAGAGTCCCTTCACAGACAAACCCATAGCCACCAGGCTATGTAACATCTGACATGACGCCATAATTTATCCCCCACAAGGTAAAGTTTCTTTCTACCACATCCCTACTTCTCCCTCGCTGACTCACCATTGTTCACCTCCTCAGCTGCGTATCAGATTCATGAATGCAGACTCTCCACCCAAATATACTGTAAGTAGAGATATGAAATCAAGTAGGCACTTTACTCAATAGCTTTTAGATTATTAATGACTCATAGAACCAGAAACTAATATCCCCTGCCCAGTAACACTGTCAATGTGGGTGTACTTCTGGGAAACCAAAATATCATCTGAAGATCACCTGACATCCACAAATCAGAGCAAGGGAAGTGAAACATAAAAATCAAATGTTTAAATAGCCTCTGGCAACCTAAAGCAACCCTCTTCACAAAAGCATTATACTAGACACCCAAATAAGACACACAATGTCTATAGATCAGAACATCCTCCCAAAAGTTTTGATATGTTGTGTTTCTATTTTCATTTATCTCACGATATTTTTTTATTTCTCTTTTGATTTCTTCTTTGACCCATTCGTTGTTCTGGAGCATGCTGTTTAATCTCTACATATTTGTGAACTTTCCAGTTTTCTTTTTTTTTTTTAAAGATTTTATTTATTTATTTGAGAGAGAGAATGAGATAGAGAGAGCATGAGAGGGGGGAGGGTCAGAGGGAGAAGCAGACTCCCTGCTGAGCAGGGAGCCCGATGTGGGACTCAATCCCAGGACTCCAGGATCATGACCTGAGCCGAAGGCAGTCGCTTAACCAACTGAGCCACCCAGGCGCCCAACTTTCCAGTTTTCTTGTTAAAAATTTCTACTTACATAATTATGGTCATAAGGATGCTTGATATGATTTCAATCTTCTTAAATTTATTAAGATTTGTTCTGTGGCATAGCATATGATCTATCCTGGAGAGCATTCCATGTGCAGAATGTGTATTCTGCTGCTGTTACACGGAATGTTTTGTATATGTCTGTTAGGTCTGTTTGAATGTGTAGTTTAAATCCAATGTTTCCTTATTGATTTTCTGTCTCAATGATCTATCTATTGCTAAAAGTGGAGTATTGAAATCTCTTGCTATTATTGTATTGCTCTCTATTTCTCCCTTCAGATCTGTTAATATTTACTTTATATATTTAGGTGCTCATATATGTTCAGTGCATAAATATTTACAACTGTTACATCCTCTTGATGAATTAACCTCTTTATCATTACATAATGACTATCTTGGTCCCTTGTTACAGTGTTTAGCTTAAAGTCTACTTTAGCTGATATAAGTATAAAGAAAACTTATGGGATGTAGCAAAATAATTCTAAGATGGAAGTTTATAGTAATAAACACCTACATTAAGAAACAAGAAAGGTCTCATACAAAATGACCATACTTTACATATCAAAGAATTAGAAAGAAGAGAACTAAGCCCAAAGTTAGCAGAAGGAAGGACATAACAAAGGAAATAAATCAAATAAAGATCAGAAAAATAAAAGATCAATGAAACTAACAGCTGTTTTTTTTAAAAAGATAAACAAAACTGGCAAGTGTTTACCTAGACTAAGAAGAGAGAGGACTCAAAATTGGACATCAAAGAGGACACATTACACTTGATACTGCAGAAATACAAAAAATCATGAGACTATGATGAATAATATGTGGCAACAAACTGGACAACCTAAAATAAATGAATAAATTCCTATAGACTAACAAGCTACCAAGATGAATCATGGAGAGACACAAAATCTGAAGAGACCAATAATGAGAAAGGAGACTGAATCACTAATCAAAAACCTCTCAACAGAAAAAGAGTCCAGGACCAGACAGCTTCAGTGGTTAATTCTACCAAGTATTTTAAAAAGAATAAGTGCCAATCCTTCTCAAATGCTTCCAAAACAACAGAAGAGGAGGGAACATTTCCAAACTCATTTTACGAGGCCAGCATTATCCTGAGACCAAAGCCAGATGAGGACACCACAAGAATTACAGGCCAATATCCCTGATGAACACAGAAGCAAAAATCCTTAACAAACTGTTAGCAAACCAAACCCAACAACACATTAGAATACATCGAGCAATGCAATACATACGCCATGATAAAGTGGGATTTATTCCAGGAAGACAGGAGTGGGTCAACATCCACCAATCAATTGATGTGATATGCCACACATTAACAAAATGAAAAATAAAAATCATATGATCATCTCAACAGATGGAGAAAAAGTATTTGACAAAATTTAACATCCTTTTATAACAAAAATTCTCAACAAACTGGGTATGGAAGGAATACACTTCAACAGAATAAAGGCCCTATATGACAAGTCCACAGCTAACATCACACTCAATGGTGAAATGCTGAAAGCTTTTCATCTAAGACAAGGAACAAAACAAGGACTCCCACTGTCACTACTTTTATTCAACATACTATTGAAAATCTTAGAGCACTTAGGCAAGAAATAAAAAGCTTCCATACTGGGAAGATGTAAAACTGTCTCTATTACAGATTATATATAGAAAACCCTAAGACTTCAAAAAAACAGTGTTAAAAGAATTCAGTAAAATTGTAGGATACAAAAACATAAAAAAACTCAGTTGCATTTCTATACACCAACAGCTATCAGAAAGGGAAATTAAGAAAAATAATCCCACTTAACAACAACATGAGAAAAAATACTTAGGAATAAATTTAACCAAGGAGGTAAAAGTTTTGTACACTGAAAACTGTAAGACATTAATGAATGAAACTGAAGAAGATACAAATAAATGGAAAGATATTCCATGTTCATGGACTGAACAAATAAATATTGCTTAAATTCTTAAATACTGAGATTGATCTACAGATTCAATGCAATCCATATCAAAATTACAAGGGTATTTTTTCACAGAAATATAACAATCCTAAAATGTGAATGGAACAGCAAAAGACCTTGAATAATCAAAACCAATCTTGAAAAAACGACAAGCTGGAGTTATCACACTTCCTGATTTCAAACAGTATTATAAGCTATTTTAATCAAAACAATATGGCATGGGCATAAAACAGACACATAGATCAATGTGAATAGAGGGCCTAGAAACAAACACATATATGATTATTTAATTTATAATAAAGGAACCAAAAATAGGGAAAGAACAGTCACTTCAATAAATGGTGCTGGGAAAAATGGATAGGCACATGCAAAAGAGTAAAAGTAGACCACTATCTTTTACACAAAAATCAACTCAAAATGAATTAAAGACATGAATGTAATACCTGAAATCCAGTAACTCCTAGATGAAAACATGAGGGATAAACTCCTTGACATTTAACAACAATTTGACACAAAAACAAAAGAAAAAAAAAAACAGTCAAAAATAAACAATTGGGATTTGGGGATTGTAGCAAACTAAAGAGCTTCTGCACAGCAAAGGAAACTACCAACAAAATGAAAGGACAACCCATGAAATGGGAGAAAACATTTGCAAAGATATATCTGATAAGGAGTTAATATCCAAAATATACAAGGAACTCAGGTAACTCAGTAGCAACACACACACACACACACACACACACACACACACACACAACGAACATAATTTTAAAATAAGCAAAGTACCTAAATGAACATTTTTCCAAAGATGACATCTAAAGAGCCAAAATGTGCATGGAAACGTGTTCAACATCACTTAGCAGGGAAATGCAAAACAAAACCACAACAAGGTATCACCTCATACCTGTTAGGATATCTATTATCAAAAACACAAGAGACACCAAATGCTGGCAAGGATGTGGAGAAAATGGGACCTCATGTAACATGTGTGGGAAAATAAACAGTTATAGCCACTGTGAAAGAGTATGGAGGTTTCTCCAGAAATTAAAAATAGAACTACGAAAAGTATAGCAATCTCAATTCTAGCCATCTCACTTCCCAAAGGAAATGAAATCATCATCTCAAAAAGATACCTGTACTCTCATGTTCATAGCAGCATAATTCACAATAGCTAAGGTATAGAAACAACCTAAGTGTCCAAAGGGTGAATGGATAAAGAGAATGTGGAATATATATGCAATGAAATATTATTCAGCCTTTAAAAAGGAAGGAAATCCTGGTGTTTGCAACAACATAGATAAACCTCAAGGGCATTATGCTAAGTGAAATAAGCCAGAGAGATAGGAGTACCACATGGTATCACTAATATGCAAAATCTAAAAAAGAAAAAAAATAACTCATAGAAACAGAGGAGTAGAAAAGTGGCTGCCAGAAGCTGGGAGGTTGGGGAAATAGGGAAAGAGTACCAATTTTCAGTTATAAGACGAATAGGTTCTGACGATCTAATATAATATGGAGACTATAGTTTATTACACTGTATTGTAGAATGGAAATTTGCTAAGCGAGTAGAACTTATATGTTCTAACCAAAAGAAAGAGAGAGAGGAGGAGGAGGAGAAGGAAAAGAAGGAGGAGGAAAAGGAGGAGGAGGAGGAAGAGGAAGAGGAAAAGAAAAAGAACATTCTTTTCTTTCAGCACCACTGACTCGGTCTTTGCATGTGTCTGAATCCCCAACTTTCTTTGTGCATCCTTCCACTACTGACCAGCCCCTCTCCTGAATGACAAATTCATTCTTTAAACAGATTACTGCCTTCAAATTATTTTAATCTCAAAACTAACTCTGTGAAAGCCACTGTGTTCCCTAATCTAATGTTGAGTATCTCTATTTTGATATATGATGTATTGATTATATAATTTAGTTTGCAGAAAGCAGTCTTAATTCCATGTTCTTGAGTGGGGATCTCTTTTTCAGTAAATATAACAGTTTATATACAGTCAAAAGATAGAAACAACTATTCACAACTTCTCACCTTCTCATTACTACCATAGATACTTGATTTCTGCAGAGTAACTCTACTAAAAAATACAGAAGAGGGGCACCTGGGTGCCTCAGTCAGTTAAGTGTCTGACTTTGGCTCAGGTCATGATCTTAGGGTCCTGGGATTGAGCCTCACATCAGGCCTCCCTGCTCAGCAGGCAGTCTGTTTCTCCCTCTGCCCCTCCCCCTGTTCCTGCTTGCTTGCTCGAGCTCTCTCTCTCTCAAATAAATACATAAAATCTTTTTAAAAAATACAAAGAGTTTAATTCCTTGGGATTGTGCATGTACCCCTTGCTTGATTTGGGTACTAGACAATTAAACATTATATCAACATATAGTCCTACAAAGTCTTTAAGCATTATTTAGAACCAAACTAATCTTGGGTGGAATAATTAGATTTAACTATTAGCAATAGACTCACTCCCTGGACATTTCTTTCTAAAATATTTCCCTTAGAAATTAAAAAAAAAAAAATTTAGCCTACCAAAGTTGATTCAATTATTTATTTTAAAGCACCATTTATGGCATTTGAAACAAAACTTTTATAGTGGAAGGAACTGAAAACCTGCACAAAAAGTCCAAAGATCTGGATCAAGATTCTGTCTTCCCTTCATGAAGTGCTTTGAACACTATCTCCCTCATAGTTGAAATGTTTTCTTAATATGTAAAATGTAAAACTTCTACCAGATGGTATCTAAATTTATTCTAGTTATTGACACTATGCAAAATGCGCCTTAGAATAAAACCTGTTGAAAGCCTTAAAAAAAAAAAAAGGAGAAAAACCAGTAATTTATAAGGAGAGAAAATTTGCCACTCCACTTCCCACATTTATTCACCTATCATTCACTATTTAATTAAAATACATATTTATTAAGAATCTATTAAATCTAGACAAAGCTTTGTTATGGAGTATCCTTCTAATGGCCAGTCTTAAGTGCATGCATGTTGCTGCACATCTTCATTTCTTACTGAGGCTGCCCCACTGCCATGCTTCAGTCTTTACAATGCCTCCTTCCCAGTTCTCATTCCCTTAGCTGATTGGTTCCTCAGCGTCTCTTAAATTATCATTAAGTGTTAAAAGGTAATTGGGATAAAAGCAAAATAAAAATGGTATTTAATATATTTATTTTTTAAGTGTCCTGTTCTAATGAAGAGTGCATAAATAGATCCATACATATATTCAATTACAGCACAGTGGACAAAGTTATTCAATGCAGAAAGAGAGCTTTCAAATAGTGCTTTAACAACCATATGGAGCAAAGCACCATGTGGAACCATATGCATAACCATATGGAAAAAATAAATGCATCTTGACCTTTACCACATGTAATACACAAAAAAATCTTAAAATGGACCAAAGATCTAAATGTAAAAGTTAAAACTACAAAAAGATAAGAAAACATAAGAGAAAAATTTTGCAACCTTGGGCATAATCAAAGATATTTTAGATGTGACACAAAAAGCATATGCCATTTAAGAAAAACATTAATAAACCAGACTTCATCAAAATCTAAAACTTCAGCTCTTCTTCATATACTAAGAGAATAAAAGGTAAGCCACTGACAGGGAGAAAATATTCTATAAATATCAAAGGATTTATATCCAGAAACTATTTTTAAAAACTCTCACAAATCATTAAGACAAACACCAAGTAAAAAAAAAGAGCAAAACATTTCAATGGATACTTTGGAAAATAAGATTGACCAAAAGAATATTTTAAAAAAATGTCCTAAACTATCAGAGAATTTCAAGTGGAAGCATAATGAGACATCACTACATACTCACTAGAAAAGCTAAAATTTAGAAGACAAATAACAATGCAAGGACATAGAGCCACTAGAACTTTCATACATTGTTGGTGGCGATGTAAAATAGTAAAACTACTTTGGAAAACAGCTTGGTAATTCACAAAGTGAAATATGCACTTACCCTTTGACCAGGACACTCCAATAGTTACCTAAGAGAAATGAAAACCTATCTCAATGCAGACTTGTACACAAATGTTCATAAAAGTTGTATTGATAGTTAAAAACTGGAAACAACTCAAATACCCGTCAACAGGTAAATGGATAAACAACCTGTAGTATATCCATACAACAGATGTCCTGAGCAACAAAAAGGAACAAACCACTGATACATACAACAACATGAACGAATCCTTAAAATATTATGCTAAGTGAAAGAATTCAGACACAAAGAATAAAGACCACATGATTCCATTTAAATGGGACTATAATCAATTGTGATGGAGTACAAAAGAGTGGTTGCTTAAGGCTAAGGACTGGGGGTGAATATTAACTAGGAAGGGATACAAGTATAACTTTCAAGGTGATTAAAATGTTCTAGATCTTGATTGAATTATTACGTTGTGTATACCTTTATCAAAACTCATCAAAATCTATACTAAAAATGAATGCAGTTTATTTTATATACATTATACATGAAAAGTTGACATTTTTTTTTTTTAGAGAGAGAGAGAGAGAGAGAGAGTGTGTGTGTGTGTGTGTGTGTGTGTGTGTACAAGTTGGGGGAGAGGACAGGGAGAAAGAGAATCCCAAGCAGGCTCCACACCCAGCATGGGGCCCAGCCTCACAACCCTGAGATCATGACTTGAGCCAAAATCAAGACTCAGATGCTTAACTGACTGAGCTACAAGGTGCTCCCAGTTGGCATTTTAAAAACTTATTTATCTCAACAAAAGAAGAAGCAACCTAATTTAAATACAAGTTATTATGTGAAGGAGATTTATTAGAGAGAAGGCTAGCTTTCTTTTTCAAAACTTGCTCATCTTTGCCCTGGAACTAAAACTTTTCTTTGATTATTTATTCACCATAGATTCTATATATTTTCAGAGAAATTCTGCCTAGAAATCAATTTAAGGCCTTGCTATTTGGAATGACTGAAAAACTCTGGAGACAAGTCAAAAAGTGATAAATGTATCCCAACTAGTATATATAAAATTTACTTCATAATCTTAGAATAATTTTTAATCATATATAAAATTTATTAGATAAATTCTTAAATGTTGACACATTTACATGTATTGCCACATAGTGCTAACAAAGGACTGGAATGAGAGCAATAATTTGGAATGTTGCTGAATCTTTCATAAAACAATTCTGAATACATTAACAAGTCTAATTTTATGTACCGTCAAAGGGCTTGTTTTCGGCACATCATTAGACCGTATTCTATAATGGGTAATTTATTATTTATTATTTAAAAATAGTAATAATACATGAGATACTGGCATATCATGAGGATGTATACCATATATATAATAAAATATTAAATATACTAAACTATTACATCAGTTTTCTATTGCTCTAAAACAAAAACCCGAAAAAATATAGGATAAAAACAACCACCATTCTATATGCTCACAGTTCTGTAGGTCAGCAATTTGGGTTAGGCTCAGCTGTGCACATGTTCTGCTGGTCACACCTAGGGTCATTCACACAGTTGTAATCACCTGGCAGTTCCCATGCAACTGAATGATCTCAAGTGGCTTCAAACACTTGTCTGGCAGTTGGTGCTCAAGGTCAGTTGGGCCACTCTCCTATGTCTTTGAAAACCTTCAAAGAGGCTAGACCTGTTGTCTTAAGGAACTCTGTCAGCAGAGTTCCTCAGGAGTAAGAGCAGAAGCTAAGAGGTCTTTGAGATCTAAGCTTAGAACTCCTATGATATCACTTCTGCTCTAATCTATTGACCAGAACAAGTTACAAAGGGGTGGAAAAACAGATTCCACCTCTTGATGGGAAGACAAAGTACTAGACAAAAGGGTGTGTACATAGAGAGATGGGAGAAATCTGTGGCCATTTGATACAATCTGCCAAAATACAAATAGTGTGAAAGATGAAAATTTTTTAAAGTAACTTTTAACCTAGTTATGAGTAATACATCCTACCCCATCCTATATTGGTCACATCTTATAATAATGAGCATTCGGTTTTCTAGCTGTTTCTCTCCTTTAATTAGTAAAAGGTCACTCAGATTTCTGACCTAAACATAATACCATCATAATTCAAAAACTTTCCTTTTTCTGGAAACTGTACAGAGTTACAAGGAGAATTTTTAAAGTTCCACAACATCAATTTAAACTTCAGACTTCAAAATACAGGAAGGAGCAGCATGACACATCTCAGACAGGGCAGAATCCCTGAGTAAAGAGGTCCAGAAGAGTGTTCAGGGGATCGCAGATGGAAGATTTGAAAAGGTGACAACAAAAACATGTTTTTGAAAATGAGAGGTTTACCTTGAAGAATGGGGGCTATGCTCTTTAATGTACCTGGTTCACAAGAGAACAGAAGAGGTGGAGCATTCCACACATACACACACACAAAGTAGAACCATTTTTGCAGGAATATATGCGGTTTGTTTCTCTGTCATCTCAATTGGGGTAGGAGGGAAGTTTGGGTTGTAAAGATTAGAAAACTATGCCCACATCACCAAAGGAGCCTCTTCCAAAAAGCTGTGAAAGGGAAATATATAGTAACATGGTACAGATTCAACACAAAGTTACCCTAAGAAAACTGTAGAAAATAATAAAATTATTACAGTGGAGAAATATGAAGAGAAAATATGTGCTACAGAGCATATGAAATCTGTGAATATAAATTCTACCATTGGGAAAAAAAAGCAATTGCTACAAACAGACTGCAAAACTTGCATGCTGGAACTCAGCATAAAGACCAATGAATAAAACAGGAGAAGAAACTGAACTGACATGAAAAGACTTGAAGAAAAGGAAGCATAAGATGGTCATAACTGAGAAAAATTGAGAAAATAAAGGAGGAGAAAATAGAGATAATATGTAAAAGATATGTAAAGCAGACTCAACATATTCATGCTTGGAACCCTCAAAAAAACCCCAAAAGTATGGCACAGAAAAAAATTACATGTATAATTTAAAAAGAGTCCCATTAATTATAGTCAATAATGCTGTATTGTATTTTTGAAAGCTGTTAGAGTAGATCTTAAAAGTTCTCATCACAGGAGAAAAATTTTGTAACTATGTGTGGTGGTAAATCTTAACTAGACTTTTGCAGTGATCATTTCACAATATATTCATACAACAAAAGATTATGTTGTACACCTGAAACTAATGTGATATGTCAATTATATCTCAAAAAGAGAGAAAAACAGCCCCATGAAAGAAAGATGACTTGAATCCAGCACTATTAAAAAGGACCCATGGCAGAGGAAATGGACCTAAAACTTTCTACTAGAAGACATAACCTAGTTAAGTTACTAGACATTGATAGAGGAATAGAAAGATTCTTGACATTCTGAAACACTGATATGCTGCCTAAAAGGCAGGTTTATCTTTAATGAGGAAAATCTAGAGGCATTCCCACAGATGTGAAAAACAAGTAATGCCCACTACCACCACCATCATTTAACACAGTACTGAAGGAACTAGTCAATTCAGGTAGCTAAAAAAATAAAGGTGTATATAAATTAATTAGATGTGAAACTAACAGTACTGATGATGTAATTGAACATCTTGAAAATCAAAACAATAAACTCAAAAATGTTATGAGAGAATTCAATAGAGTAAATGACATATAAACTATAATAGCTTTAATTACTGAAAGCAACCATGAACTTGAATGTATACATATAGCTAGAGAAAAACCCCTTCACTTATAATGCAAAGGCTAACAGACAGCAAGCTACAAGTTTTAAAAAATTATGCAAGTATGTACAAGGAAACCATCAAAACACTCTGAAGGGTATAGATGGTCTTAGAGGAACAGAATCCAAGTTGTGAAAAATTAGTCATTTTTTTCTAAATGAGTATTTTATTAGAAAATATTCTAATTCTATTCTAAAATTTCTTAAAAATACCAGCTTAGAAGAAGAGTTGACTCCACAGTTCCTGTGGAAAAATAAATAGGAAGAGCCAGGAAAATGTTTCTGAAAAGGAGGTGCAATGAAGGAGAATGATCACTACCAAATTTCAAAATATACACAGCTTCCATAATTCACAGTATAACAGTGATACCAAGGCAAATAATAGACTAATGAAACAAGAGACACTGTGCAGAAATAGAGGCAAATATGTGTAAATATTTATACATAATAAAGATGGCATCTCAAATCACTGGAGTAACATTAAATTATTCAATAAATAGTACTAAGATAATCAAGTAGCTATTTTGTGATAAGAAGGCTGGTTAGGTCAGAATCTACACAATCCACCAGAATGAATTACATTAACAACAAAGACTTAAGTGTAAAAAACAAATTATAACAGTAATAATAAAAGGTAAAATGAGTGAATTTCTTTATAAGTGAGAAGTGAATCTAACAATTCTCTTTCTTTGTGTTCAATATGGAATGAACATAATTTACTCTTTCTATACTAAATATTAGGACCAGGCAAAAATATCTTGGCTGCTTTCTCCAGGAAATAGCTACCAAAAGATAAGATTATAAACTTACTTATCATGATTAACGGATATTAACAGGCTCATTTCAAGATCCTTATTTCAGTAGTCACAACACAAAGCAATTTTAGCATGTATTTTGCCCAGTCTCAGCCAAGTCCTCTCTTAAGACCTGCCTTATAGTCATTCACCCAGACCCTAAAACCCTGTAAATACTCTTCCCTAATTTCCTCATTTTGAGATATTACTTTAAGAACTCTTGCTGTTCTCCCTTACTGCATTAATTAACTAATTAGCTTAACTGTACTTGATAAACAGATTTTTTCCTACTCTTTTGAGGAGTCAACATTGAACATAATCATGCCTTAAAATCCAAAAGTCACAAAAGGAGAGACTGATAAATTCTGTAACAGTGAATGAAAGCTTCCATATGGCAAAACACCATGAGAAAAGTCAAAACACTAACCACAAACTGGGAAAATATTTATGGCAAAAGATGATGTTCCTTAATATAAAGTGAGCCATAAAATGAGAAAAAGGAAAAAAAAAAGCCAAGAATAGGAAGAATGCATAAAGGACATAAACAGTTTACAGAATACACATGCTTTTTAAGCACATAAGAATACCTAGCTTCACTCATTTTAAAAGATAAATAAGCAGAGAATTTCATAAGAAATAATTGTTAGGAGGCACTGGGTGGCTCAGTCGTTAAGCGTCTGCCTTCGGCTCAGGTCATGATCCCAGGGTCCTGGGATCGAGCCCCATGTCGGGCTCCCTGCACAGTGGGGAGTCTGCTTCTCACTCTTCCTCTCCCTCTGCCCCGCTCCCCCCCGCCCATGTTCTCTCTCTGTCTCAAATAAATAAAATCTTTAAAAAAGAAAAGAAAAGAAAAGAACTTAGGTAAAAGAAAACAGAAGCAGAGTGAGAATAAAAGTGGGCTGGGAATCAGAAACCTAGATTCTACTCTCTAATATTCCAGGGCCTGGATAATAGACACTTTTCTTTCATGCGTTCATCCGTGTAATCATTAATATAACAAGAACTTATTTCAGCATTTATTGAAATTTTATTATGTATCAAGCAGCACAAGATCTTTATCTTGACCAAGCTGGCAGTCAGTTGAAGAACAGGGACATTATACCGATGAACGCTACGAAGCAGAAACCAAATACTATGCACTAGGTTTCCAGCAGGGAGCAATGTCAACAGTGAGACATCCACAGACCACGGTAAGAAATCTCAGTGGTGGCAATGATCTAAAGCTAACTTAAGGAAAATAAAATTAACATGAGAAACAGTTGCTCTCCCACCACATCTACACACCCACCCCTGGCTTCTCACACTCTTGCCAACTCAGAGGCACACTAGAATTTGGACTCATCCAAAGATTGAAAGCAACGTCAAGCCATATGGGAAAAAGGAAAGGGCTAGTGAGGGCACTCCTTGGAATGCATGTATATCAAAAGATTAAATTTTCATTAACGTTTGTAACCAGTTAGAAGTAATGGAAACATGATACAACTTGAAGAAGAGAAGCTATCCAGTGTCCTACAAAATGTTTACCTCATTCTCCCAGGCTATGCCTAGGCAAAGTCTCCTGAATGCCCCAGGGTCCATTTTTTAGAGAAAGACACTGGTCTTTTAGTTCCCTTCTGGAATATTCTCTTACAAGTCTGGGTTTCTTCACTCCCTTCCAGTCTCTTATGTCCATACCCACTCCTTCAAACTTAGAGCTGATTCTTTCTACTTTCCTTCTTTGTACTTTCCTTCACTCCCACTTTTCTGATTATCTCTGTGTTTACTCAGTCCTCTGGACCTGGAATTTATCATCTTCCATTGTTCCTGGGAAAGTTCTACTTATCTTCTTTTGACTTCCTCTATGATAAAGTCACCCTTTCTCTAGAGTGCCTATGTTTTACACAGTATGTATGCTCTAGACCATTTTATAATTAAATGTGAACACTTCTATTTCCTCACTTCTTGAGAGTATGTCTTATTTATGTATCTTCCCCTCCTAGCAAAGGATCAAGCATACAGAAAATAATGTAAGATTAGTGAGTAAATTAAGACAAAATAAACTATAAAACAATACAGTAGTCCCATACCCTTTACTGTAGTATACAGATAGGAACATAACAGAAGAATACACATTTTAATAAAAAGTAAAACAAATATATTTTGAGGGAGGAGGGGCAGAGGGAGAAAGAAAGAGAGAATCTTAAGCAGGCTCCACATGCCCAGTGTGGAGCCCAATGTGAGGCTCCATCTCACAACTCTGAGATCATGAGCTGAGCTGAAATCAAGAGTGGGAGGCCTAACCAACTGAGCCATCCAGGCTCCCAAAACAAATGTGTTTTTAAAATGCAGCAATCATCTAAAGGACATGGCTATCTATATAGGACTTGCAAATGGCAAGAAAGAAAAAAGGTTAAAGTATTAATACAGAATAGGTTTATATCATTTTATGCATTCATCCATTAATTCATTCAATAAATCTTTATGTGAATATGTATCATGAGTCAGGTAGTTTTAATCTATTCAAAGGAATTATCTTTATAATTTAGATATAACTGGTTCCCATTTAACAATGTCCAATAATTTAACCTAGCAAGATCAATCAACCAAACAATACTTCACTAATTTTTATATTAAAGAATCAGTTGGAAAGATTTAAAGCCAGAGTTGACATCAAGACCTAGTCAACCAATACAGGCCTAATCTAATATTCAAACCCAAAAAGCAGCAAATTAAAGTGGCATGTTTATACTATCTTTGAGATTCAAATAAAATACCAATTTATGTTCAGTATGCTCTACAATGAAAAGGAATTGAAAATGTTAGGTTATATTAAATAAAGTTAAATACATATAATAGTTCTATATATCCTCACTTAAATTACTAAGCCTCAACTGCATGGAAAATAAATTTATTTCAAAATATTTCAAAGTGTGAAGGTACTGAATACTGATGTTTCAGTGAAGAAACTAACCATGAAATCTGTATTTAAATCTTCATATTGGCATTTCGTATGTAGAACACAAATAGTGAACCTATATTATAAAAATACCACAAAATATTAACATGGCAGGTGTTTTACTGCAGACAAAATCTATTGCCTAATTTCTAAATGTTCCAAGTATCTGTACTGGGATTCTTTAAAAACAATTCTGCAACAAGGCTGGGAGGATGGTGGAATAAGAGTACCCTAAGATCACATCATCCTACAAATACAACCAGGTAACACATCAACATAAATAACCCAGAAAATGACCCCAAAAATGGCAGAACAAACTCCACAAATAAAGGTAGAGAAGTGGCCACCTTGAAGAGGGTAGGAAGGGCAAAGACACCATGGGGAGCAAAGTGGACAATGGCCATGTGTGAGGAAGCTGTTGCAGGTGGGGTGGGGAGGCTCACAGGGAGTCGCTGGCATGGACAGAGAAGAGAAACAGACTGTCATACCAGGGAGTCCATGTGCAGAAGACAAATTCTTATAACATTTGGCTTTGAAAGTGAGAGGGGCTGGATTTCATGAGCTCTTACAAACAGAGGGCCTTAAAACCTGGAATTCTTAAAATCATCAGGCTTAGTTCTAGCAGAACCCTGGGGGCAACAGAAAGCTGAATCTCCACCATTAGAGAGCACAACAAACAACCCTCCATGATACAGCCTAGAAGCAGCAGTTGAAAAATGCCTGGGGCATACCAAGGGGAGAGTAGTTTACTCATTTCAGAGCTTGTCCCAGAGGGGCAGGGATCTCGAAAGTCTTCTCCAGGAACAAGGAGCTGGCAAGTACCATCTCCCTCACCTGCACACACCCGCCCCCCACCAGCATAAACACACATTCACCTGTGGGAGCCAGCAAAGCACTGATACTGACTACCTAACTTGCTTACACCAAGCCTCACAACCCCCAGACTTCTGTGGATCTACCCTTTCCAGTTACCTTTCCTTAGTCCCAGTGCTGTGAGTATCCTCCCCCAGAAGACCCGTTAATCTCCTGACCCAGGCATTTTGTGGGGCCTTGGTCCTGGTGAGGTGGGAGGCCCTGTGGAAGCCCCAGGCACACCTTGTTAAAATTGTATGCCTCACCCACATCCCACACTTTGCAGTTCCACACAAACCTCCCCAGTCGTGATGGGTTCACAATAGCAAGTCTCATTTCACAAGCAGATCCATGTGTATCTTGTTAAAACTACCTGCCAAACCCAACTGGAGATCAAACATTGCCCACAATAGCAAAGAGAGGCTCTGCAGATGACCGAACTGAAGGGAAAAGTAGCCAGGACACAACAGCAGGGTGCACACAACACACACAGGAGATACTCCTCAAGCACCAGATTTTCTTGAACAGGGGACACTGTACTGCAAGGCATAGCACATCTTCTTCATAAGGCCATAAGGCCATTACTTTCAAGAGCAAGAGACATAGAAGACTTTCCTAACATACACAGACAGAGTTAGACAAAATGAGGAGACAGAGGAATGTGTTCCAAATGAAAGAACAGGACAAAACCACAGCAAAAGATATAAGCAAAGTGGATATAATTAAAATGCCCCATAGAGGATTTAATGTAGTGATCATAAAGATACTGGATTTGAGAAAAGAGTGAAGGACACCAGTGAGACCCTTAAGACAGAGATTAAAAAACAAACAAACAATTAGAGATGAAGAACACAGTAAATAAAATTAAAAATACAGGGGTGCCTGAGTGGCTTAGTTTGTTAAGTGCCCAACTCTTCATTTTGACTCAGGTCATGATCTCACGGTCCTGAGATCGAGCCCCACATTTGGCTCTGTGCTCAGGAGGGAGTCTGCTTGAGATTCTCTCCCTCTGCATCTCCCCCCACTTGAGTGTGCATTCTCTCTCGCTCGCTCTCTCAAATAAATAAATAAATCTTTAAAAAATTTAAAAATACACTTCATGGAATAAATAACAGACTAAAAGCAGAGACATGAGTTAATGACCTGGAAGACAGTAATGGAAAGTAATCAAGCAAAGAAAAAAAAATTATGCAAAATGAGAATAAATGTAGGGAACTCAGCAATTCCATCCAGCATAATAACATTTGCATTATAGGGCTCTCAGAAGAAGGAGAGAGACAAAAGGGAGCAGAATATTTATTTGAAGAAATAATAGCTGACAATTTCCCTAGTTTGGAGAAGGAAACATATCTAAACCAGGAGGCATAGAGAATGCCCAACAAAATCAAACCAAAAGATCCACATCAAGACACATATTAATTAAAATGGCAAAAAGTTGTGATAAAAAGAGAATTTTAAAAACACCAGAGAAAACAGTTACACATAAGGGAAACTTCATAAGGCTATTGGCAAATTTTTTTAGCAGTAACTTTGTAGGCCAGAAGAGAGTGGCATCATATATTCAAAGTTCAAAGAGAAAATCTGCACCCAAGAATACTCTATCCAGCAAGGCTATCATTCAGAATAGGAGAAGAGAATTTCTCAGTAAAACAAAAGCTAAAGGAGTTCATAATCACTAAACAAACCCTACAGTAAATGTTAAAGGGGATTCTTTGAGTGGAAAGGAAAACCATAAGCAAGAGTAAGAAAAGTAGGAAATACAAAAGCAGTAAAAAATAAATGTATCTGTAAAAGCCAGTCAAGGGATTCATAAAATAGAATGATGTAAAATATAACACCATATACCTAAAATGTCAGGGGGAGAGGAGTAAAGCATGATTTCAACTCAAGCAACCACCAAGTTCCTATAGACTGCTATACACTGAAGACGTTATAATACAAACCTAATGGAACCACAAACAAAAACCACTAATAAATATGCAAACAATGAAGAGAAAGAAATCCAACTATATCATAAAGAAAGCAGGTAAACCATGAAATTAGAGAAAATCTATAGAAAAAACCAAAAAAATAACAAAATGGCAATAAATACATATCTATCAAGAATTACCTTGACTCTGGGGCACCTGGGTGGCTCAGTCAGTTAAGTGTCTGCCTTCAGCTCAGGCCATGATCCCAGGGTCCTGGGATCGAGCCCCATAACGGGCTTCCTGATCAGTGGGGAGCTTGCTTCTCCCTCTCCCTCTGCTTGTGTGCTCTCTTTCTCTTTCTCTCTCTCAAATAAATAAATAAAATTAAAAAAAAAAAACTTACCTTGAATGTAAATGAACTAAACACTCCAAAAAACAAAGGGTGACAGAATGGATAAAACAGTGAGACCCATGTATATGCTGCCTGCAAGAGACTCATTTCAGACACTCACAGATTGAAAGTGAGAGGATGGAAAAATATTTATCATGAAAATGTATGTGAAAAGAAAGCTGGGATATCAATAATTATACTGAAAAATACACTTCAAAACAAAGACTGTAACAAGAGACAAAGAAGGACACTGTAAAATGGAGAAATCCGGGGGTGGAGCAAGATAGCGGAGGAGTAGGAGACCTGGATTTCATCTGGTCTCAGTAATTCAGCTGGATAGGGATCAAACCATTCTGAACACCTACGAACTCAACGGAGGATGGAGGAAAAGAATGGCAACAACTCTCTGAACAGAAAAGTGGCCACTTTCTGGAAGTTTCAGGTCTTTTCTGATTTGTTTAGAGTACATTTTCTGGGGAAGTTGTCATTCTGTTAGCATTTTGTTCTCTCATTCATCTATTCTCCTCTGGACAAAATGAAAAGACAGAAAAAAATCACCTCAACAAAAAGAACAAGAGATAGAACCGACTGCCAAGGACCTACTCAATATGGACATTAGTACGATGTCGGACCTAGAGTTCAGAATCATGATTTTAAAGATACTAGCTGGGCTTGAAAAAAGCATGGAAGTTATTAGAGAAACCCTTTCTGGAGAAATAAAAGAACTAAAATCTAACCAAGTCGAAATCAAAAAGGCTATTAATGAGGTGCAATAAAAAATGGGGACGCTAACTGCTAAGGTAAATGAGGCAGAAGAGAGAATCAGTGATATA
>NW_022590204.1:20060-20597 GCF_004348235.1 Phoca vitulina | reverse complement strand
GTATGGAGGTTCCTCAAAAAGTTGAAAATAGAGCTACCATATGATCCAGCAATTGCACTACTGGGTATTTACCCCAAAGATACAAATGTAGGGATCCGAAAGGGTACGTGCGCCCCGAAGTTTATAGCAGCAATGTCCACAATAGCCAAACTGTGGAAAGAGCCAAGATGTCCATCAACAGATGAATGGATAAAGAGGATGTGGTATATATATATAATGGAATATTATGCAGCCATCAAAAGGAATGAGATCTTGCCATTTGCAATGACGTGGATGGAACTGGAGGGTATTATGCTGAGCGAAATAAGTCAAACAGAGAAAGACATGTATCATATGACCTCACTGATATGAGGAATTCTTAATCTCAGGAAACAAACTGAGGGTTGCTGGAGTGGGGGGTGGGGTGGGAGGGATGGGGTGACTGGGTGATGGACACTGGGGAGGGTATGTGCTCTGGTAAGCGCTGTGAATTGTGCAAGACTGTTGAATCTCAGATCTGTACCTCTGAAACAAATAATGCAATATATGTTAAGAAAG
>NW_022590204.1:11519-19960 GCF_004348235.1 Phoca vitulina | reverse complement strand
GAATGTAGCAGGAGGGGAAGAATGAAGGGGGGGAAATCGGAGGGGGAGAAGAACCATGAGAGACGATGGACTCTGAAAAACAAACTGAGGGTTCTAGAGGGGAGGGGGGTGGGAGGATGGGTTAGCCTGGTGATGGGTATTGAGGAGGGCACGTTCTGCATGGAGCACTGGGTGCTATGCACAAACAATGAATCATGGAACACTATATCTAAAACTAATGATGTAATGTATGGGGATTAACATAACAATAAAAAAATTAAAAAAAAAAAAAAGAGACACATCTTCAGGACAGGGCCACAGAAAGATTGAAAGTAAAATGTTGGAAAAGGATATACTATGCACTCACCCCAAAAAAGTTAGTATAACCATAGTAATATCAGACAAATACTGGAGGACAAAAAATATTACTAGAGAATAAAGAAATAACTTCATAATGATAAATCAATTTACCAAGAAGATATGACAATCTTGAATATATATGTATCCAAGAACCTAGCATGAAGCAAAAATTTAAAGACTAAAAACAGAAGCAGGCAGATCCAAAATCATAAAGAGAGATTTTAACATACCTCTCCTGATAGCTGACAGAACAAGTATCCAAGAAATCAGTAAGGCTATAGAAGACCTACGGAACACAATTAACAAATTTAAGTTCATTAATATACATATAGAGAATATTGCACCGAACAATGGCACAAAATACAGTCTTCTCAAGTACACATGGGACATTTGGCAAAACTGAACATTTGCTGAATCGTGAAGCAAGTGTATTAGTTTCCTCGGGCTGCCATAACAGAGCACCACAAACTGGGTGGCTTAAACAACAGAAATGTATTATCTCACAGTTGTGGAGGCTAGGAATCTGAGATTAAGGTGTCAGCAGGAGTGATTCTTTCTGTGGTCTGTGAGGAAGAATTTGTTCCATGCCTCTCTCCTCGTTTCTGGGGGTTTGCTGGCAACCTTTGGTGTTCTTTGACTTGTAAACGCGTTACTCCAATCTCTTACCTTCATCTCTACATGGTGCTCTCCTGGTATGTTTTGGTCTCTGTGTCTAAATTTTCCCCTTTTTATAAGGACACAGTCATATTGGATTAGAGCCACCCAAAGACCTCATCTTAATTTGGTAATCTGCAAAGACTCTATTTCCAAGTAAGGTCACACTCACAGGTACTGAGGACAAGGACTTCAACATCTTTCAGAAAGCACAGTTGAACCCATAACAGCAAGTCTCAACAAAGTTGAAAGGACAGAAATGACTCAGCACCCTAACCATAGTGAAATTAAACTACAAATCAACATGAAAATAATAACTAGACAATCTCTAACTGCTTGGAAATCAAGCAGTAATGCTTCTTCTTTTTTTTTTTTTTTCCCAAAGAAGACATCCAAGTGGCCAACAGACACATGAAAAAGTGTTCAACATCACTTGGCATCAAGCAGTAATGCTTCTAATAACCCATGGGTCAAAGTAGAAATTGCAAATAAAATTAGAAACTATTTTGAGGAGGGGCACCTGGGTGGCTCAGTCGGTTAAGCGTCTGCCTTCCACCCAGGGTCCTGGGATCGAGCCCCTCGTCGGGCTCCCTGCTCAGCAGCAGGGAGCCTGCTTCTCCCTCTCCCTCTGCCACTCCCCCTGCTTGTGAGCTCATTCTCTCTCTCAAATAAATAAATAAAATTTTTAACAATTTTTTAAAAAAGAAAGTATTTTGAGGAAAGACTGAATAAATAAAAACATGACATCAGAACTTGCAAACACAGCTAAAGCAGTACTTAAAGAAGACTCCATAATATTAAATGTGTATATTAAATAAGAAGAAAAACTGAAAGTCAATTATTAAAGTATCAGATTCAATAGATTAGAAAAACAGAGCAAATTAAACCCAAAAGAATAAAAAGAAATTTCTTTTTTTTTTTATTTCAGCACTTTTACTCCAAAGAGGAAAAAATTGTTGCATACCTTTGTTTAAAGCTTTGTAAGATATATTTTGGGTTTTGTTTTGTATAATTTAATTTATTATGTTATGTTAGTCACCATACATTACATCATTAGTTTTTGATGTAGTGATCCACTATTCATTGTTTTCATATAACAGCCAGTGCTCCATGCAGTACGTGCCCTCCTTAATACCCATCACCGGGCTAACCCATGCCCCCATCCGCCTCCCCTCTAAAACCCTCAGTTTGTTTCTCAGAGTCCATAGTCTCTCATGGTTGGTCTCCTCCTCCAATCTCCCCCCTTTCATTTTTCCCTTCCTTCTCCTAATGTCCTCCATGCTATTCCTCATGTTCCACAAATAAGTGAACCCATATGATAATTGACTTTCTCTGCTTGACTTATTTCACTTAGCATAATCTCCTCCAGTCCCATCCATGTTGATGTAAAAGTTGGATATTCATCCTTTCTGATGGCTGAGTAATATTCCATTGTATATATGGACCACATCTTCTTTATCCATTCATCTGTTGAGGGGCATCTCGGCTCTTTCCAGTTTGGCTATTGCGGACATTGTCGCTATGAACATTGGGGTGCATATGGGCCTTCTTTTCACTACATCTGTGTCTTTGGGGTAAATACCCAGTAATGCAATTGCTGGGTCATAGGGTAGCTCTATTTTTAATTTTCTGAGGAACCTCCACCCTGTTTTCCAAAGTGGCTGTACCAACTTGCATTCCCACCAACAGTGTAAGAGGGTTCCCCTTTCTCCACAACCTCTCCAACATTTGTTGTTTCTTGCCTTGTCAATTTTTGCCATTCTAACTGGTGTAAGGTGGTATCTCAGTGTGGTTTTGATTTGAATTTCCCTGATGGCTAATGATGATGAACATTTTTTCATGTGTCTGTTAGCCATTTGTATGTCTTCTTTTGAGAAGCGTCTGTTCATGTCTTCTGCCCATTTTTTGACTTGATTATTTGTTTTATGGGTGTTGAGTTTGAGAAGAATAACATTGTTAAAATGTCTATGCTACCCAGAGCAATCTATACCTTCAACGCCATCCCGATCAAAATTCCAATGACATTTTTCAAAGTGCTGGAACAAACAATCCTAAAATTTGTATGGAATCAGAAAAGACCCCAAATCACCAAGGAAATGTTGAAAAAGAAAAACAAAGTTGGGGGCAAGAATGCATTAATTTAGGCCAGGTCGCCCTTCTAGGGGAAAGGGAATGAGCCCCTCAGTGGATTACCTCCCAGTATTGAAAAGGAAACTCCAGTTTGGCTGGTTAAAGTTTACACTCCCGGGGGTTGGGGATGGGGGTTGAAACTGCAGTTAGGTTAGGTATTAAGTCTTTGTTTACTGATGTAACATTAGTGACTTCATTTGGGGCATTTTTAACAAGGGCTAAAACCTTATATGGTATTTTCCTTTTCCAGGTTCCCCTCCAGGACAAAGCTGTGAATGTTCTCTTAGTCCTCTCAGCCTCTGAGAAAGTCCAGCCTTTTCTTAAAAAAAAAAAAGGTTTTATTGTTTTTTTTAAATTTTGTTTTATTATATTATGTTAGTCACCATACATTACATCATTAGTTTTTGATGTAGTGATCCACGATTCATTGTTTTTGTACAACACCCAGTGCTCCATGCAGAACGTGCCCTCTTTAATACCCATCACCGGGCTAACCCATCCCCCCACGCCCCTCCCCTCTAGAACCCTCAGTTTGTTTCTCAGAGTCCATAGTCTCTCATGGTTCTTCTCCCCCTCTGATTTCTCCCCCTTCATTTTTCCCTTCCTTCTCCTAATGTCCTCCATGCTATTCCTTATGTTCCACAAATAAATGAAACCATATGATAATTGACTTTCTCTGCTTGACTTATTTCAGTTAGCGTAATCTTCTCCAGTCCCATCCATGTTGATTTAAAGTTGGGTATTCATCCTTTCTGATGACTGAGTAATATTCCATTGTATATATGGACCACATCTTCTTTATCCATTCATCTGTTGAAGGGCATCTCGGCTCTTTCCACAGTTTGGCTATTGCGGACATTGCCGCTATGAACACTGGGGTGCACGTGGGCCTTCTTTTCACTACGTCTGTGTCTTTGGGGTAAATACCCAGTAATGCAATTGCTGGGTCATAGGGTAGCTCTATTTTTAATTTTCTGAGGAACCTCCACCCTGTTTTCCAAAGTGGCTGTACCAACTTGCATTCCCACCAACAGTGTAAGAGGGTTCCCCTTTCTCCACAACCTCTCCAACATTTGTTGTTTCTTGCCTTGTCCATTTTTGCCACTCTAACTGGTATAAGGTGGTATCTCAGTGTGGTTTTGATTTGAATTTCCCTGATGGCTAATGATGATGAACATTTTTTCATGTGTCTGTTACTAACTCTACACCTTAAAGAACTAGAGAAAAAGCAACAAACGATGCCTAAGCCACGCATTAGAAGAGAAATAATTAAGATTAGAGCAGAGATCAATGAATTAGAAACCAGAAACACAGCAGATCAGATCAACAAAACTAGAAGCTGGTTCTTTGAAAGAAGCAGAGCTGCAGAAAGACGGGAAGAAGTTGAGGACTGTGGGAGAGTAGCTGTAAGATTTTTCAGATAGAAGGCACTCAGAAATTAGGGGGTGGAAGGCCATCCCAGTGTCTCCAATGCTGGGCCCCATGTCAGAGATCCTGTTGTGAGGTTTAGTACAGTGTCCCTTAATCACTGATGTTACCCTGTTTTGTGCTGACTTCTGTTTCTGTCTTAGCTGCAGGATCAGAAGTTCCTTGAGGGTGAGGAATCCCGTGTTTCTCATCTTGTTTCCCTGCACTGCCTAGCACAGTACCTTCCAGGGTAACATTTAGTGGAACAGGTAAGAGACACCAAATGCTGGGAAGTTTGATGTGGGAGTGCAGTTATCTCCACAGGAGGGACAAAAAAATGTTCATGAAGGAGGCAGAATTCGAATTTGGTTTTAGAGCAGGAATAGGCATTGAGAGAAAATCAGGAAGGGCATCCCTGGTGGAGGGGACTTGATGAGAGATGGCATGGAAAGAAGCAAGCTCAGAGCATGTTCTCAGAACACTGTGAGGTTCTGGAATGGGGGTGAGGAGGAAGAGGAGGAGGAGGAGAAATGTGCAGGTCCATGCTCCCTGCGGTGTCCTGAGGCTGCTGGGCACAAACCGTGACCTTGAGGAAGTTCACCGGTCAAAGAACACAGCCTGCTGCCCACTGAGTCGTTTACCTCTCCGCATTTTTGCCCCCGCCTGGCAACCTTCCTCCTGTACTTTATTAATGAGAACAAGGCAAGTTTTCATAGGCAACCACTAAAACAAAAGGCCTAACTTCTATCTCAAGAGAAACTTTTGTAAAAACCTCATCTAAAAAAGCTGACTCTTATAAACATTTGCTTTGATGCACGGTTGGTCCTCAAACAACTCAGGGGTTAAAGGCACTGACCTCCGTGCAGTCAAAAACCTGCATATGACTTTCGACTCCTCAAAAACTTCACTACTAATAGCCTACTGTTGACCCGAAGCCTTGCCAAGAACATAAAGTCAATTAAGACCTATTTTGTATGTTATACGTATTATATACTGTGTTCTTACAATAAAGTAAGCTAGAGAAAAAATATTATGAAGAAAATCATAAGGAAAATACATTTACAGTACAGTATCTATCAAAAAAAAATCCACATAGAAGTAGACCCTTGTAGTTCAACCTGAGTTGTTCAAGAGTCAACTGTACTTTTCTTATTTTCTACCCATGTACAGGAAATAGCAAATGAGAGACAGATAATATAAAGGTCTGAGATGTTGGGGCACCTGGGTGGCTCAGTCATTAAGCGTCTGCCTTTGGCTCAGGTCATGATCCCAGGGTCCTGAGATTGAGCCCTGCATCCGGCTCCCTGCTCGGCGGGAAGCCTGCTTCTCCCTCTCCCACTCCCCCTGCTTGTGTTCCTGCTCTCACTATCTCTCTCTCTCTGTCAAATAAATAAATAAAATCTTTAAAAAAAAAAAAAAAAAAGGTCTGAGATGTTGGCAGAGAGACATGTGTTTGAGTTTGATCGGTGAAGCTAGCCAAGAAGGGCAGAACACAGTCCAGACTGCAAACCTCCATGGGAGGCATTTCCACCAGGAAGAACTCGATGCAGGAGATCTCGATGGGGCTCACAGGATCCTGGTTTCCTCCCACAGGCAGGCGCCTGCACAACTTCACAGGAAGCGACCCAGAACAGAGCCTGGGGTCCTGGGACCAACCCTGGATCTGCTATAATTCCCCATGTGACTTCCAGGAAGTCACTTCACATCTCTGTGCTTTGTTTCCTTCTCCCCAAGATCAAGCATCTTGCTGATCTCAAAAGCAATGTCAACCAAAGAGTGTTCAAATAAGTCTTAGCAAAGCTAAGATTTGGGGTGAGTTACTTAACCTGTGTGAGCCTCATTTTCCTTCTGTATAAAAGGAAATAATGTTACCCACTGGAGGTGGCTATCCGAAATAAATGAGATAATGCATGTAAAAGTGTCTGGCATGCTCTCTAGAAAATAGTAGGTACTTGTCCCTTTCCCTGACTTTTGAAAGGGTCCTTTGAGTTACAACATTCTATATTTCTATCACAGTAAGCTGCCCACGTGTTACTACAGAGTCTGCAATCATGCTGGGGGTGGAAATCACCAGGCACAAATCAAAGCACACATTTGCAGCAGAGGGCCAAAGGAAGAATAGGTTAACAGGCCAAACCCCCAGATTTAGGATGCACTTTCCTCTGTGCCTGTTTCCTAAATAGGACTGTTAAAAAGATTCTAGAGTCATCATCTAGATCAGAAGGCAGCATGTCTGGAGAGAGACCTGGGAATCCAAATACTTCACTAGCATCAATACCCTCCACATCCCCCCTCCCGTTGTGCCCTGAAGCCGGCAGCAGCCGTGGCTGGTCCAGAGAAGGCAGAAATAGGAGGCTGTGATTTCAGGAGGAACCACAGGAGTGCTGTTTCTCAGATTTACCACTCTGGGATAACCCCCACCCTATCGCCTCCCGCTAGCATCCACGTGCTGTCTGGAATTTGTCCAGTTCCCACCTCAGTTCTGCTGCTTCTCAGCCAGTTCTGTATATTTGAGGACTGCCATTGCAGCATCGACATTTCAAAGGATGCGGCTACTCCTTCCTCCCCATCTAGAGACCAGGTAAGGACACATACGTTACATCAGCCTTGACCCAGTCTGTCAGCTAGACCCAGTGGCCCCAGGCACTTGACCCAAGGCTTACAGGGCCTCACCTATGGCAACGAACCGCAGAGCACAGAGGCCAACGCAAAGACTGCATAACTCTGACTCAGAAGCAAATACCTCCTCCCACCCGTTCCTCCTCATCTCCCCAAACCTATCCCCACGCAGAAACAGGAATTTCCTAATTAAGATTTCCAGACTGATAATCTTCATCACCAAGTTCACGGAGTACCTGCCTCTCTCCGGTTTTAACTTCGAAACTGATTGTGTTTTGTAAGATTTGATACATACGAAAGTGTAAATGTATGTGTATGCCTATAAAACACATACTCATGAGCCCACTATCCAATCTAAGAACTGCAACATTAAAAACACATCTTCCGCTCTATTACAAAGCAGTTTTATAATTGCTCTTATTAAATATCAAGCACATATAGAAAGAAAACTATAAAGAGTAACTATAAAGAAAAATGATATAACTAACATCTCTGGCCCATCACCGCCATCAGAAAAAGAACTTTGGGGTCCCTTGTGTGCCTCTCCCTAAATCTGTTCGTAATGATTTGCTACCACTGGAGACGTAATTCTGAGAACATGTCCCAGGTGAAAGTGTTCAGGATTTAGAACATTTAGAACGTTCTTAATACTTTATATTTCACAGCATAAAATTTACTTAAAGTTGAAAATATTTATTAAGTTCAGTCCTCTTTTTTCCAATTAAAAGACGTTACCACTTTGGGCAAAGAGAGTGGAAGAGAAAGAGAGGTAAAACAACTTGCCTTGGTTCCGTATTTTGTGGCAGTCAGGGACCATCTTGTATTTTTCAGTGTGTCTCTTGGGCAGTAGACTCTCCATACACGTTTGCTCTTCTTCCTCAGGAGGTTATTACTACAGCAGAATCTTCTCTTGCTCCCACTTCTCAAACTTTTCATTTCTTCAGGTTCTTTCACGTCTGCATTTAGATATCCTCAAATCTCTCCCATCTTTAAGCAAAACAAAACAAACCTCCTGGGTATCTTTTTTTTTTTTTAAGATTTTTTTATTATTATGTTAATCCCCATACATTACATCATTAGTTTTAGATGTAGTGTTCCATGATTCATTGTTTGTGCATAGCACCCAGTGCTCCATGCAGAACGTGCCCTCCTCAATACCCATCACCAGGCTAACCCATCCTCCTACCCCCCTCCCCTCTAGAACCCTCAGTTTGTTTTTCAGAGTCCATCATCTCTCATAGTTCATCTACCCCTCCGATTCCCCCCCTTCATTCTTCCCCTCCTGCTACATT
>NW_022590204.1:10746-11419 GCF_004348235.1 Phoca vitulina | reverse complement strand
CTTTCTTAACATATATTGCATTATTTGTTTCAGAGGTACAGATCTGAGATTCAACAGTCTTGCACAATTCACAGCGCTTACCAGAGCACATACCCTCCCCAGTGTCCATCACCCAGTCACCCCATCCCTCCCACCCCACCCCCCACTCCAGCAACCCTCAGTTTGTTTCCTGAGATTAAGAATTCCTCATATCAGTGAGGTCATATGATACATGTCTTTCTCTGTTTGACTTATTTCGCTCAGCATAATACCCTCCAGTTCCATCCACGTCATTGCAAATGGCAAGATCTCATTCCTTTTGATGGCTGCATAATATTCCATTATATATATATACCACATCCTCTTTATCCATTCATCTGTTGATGGACATCTTGGCTCTTTCCACAGTTTGGCTATTGTGGACATTGCTGCTATAAACTTCGGGGCGCACGTACCCTTTCGGATCCCTACATTTGTATCTTTGGGGTAAATACCCAGTAGTGCAATTGCTGGATCATATGGTAGCTCTATTTTCAACTTTTTGAGGAACCTCCATACTGTTTTCCAGAGTGGCTGCACCAGCTTGCATTCCCACCAACAGTGTAGGAGGGTTCCCCTTTCTCCGCATCCCCGCCAACATCTGTCATTTCCTGACTTGTTAATTTTAGCCATTCTGACTGGTGTGAGGTGGTAT
>NW_022590204.1:0-10646 GCF_004348235.1 Phoca vitulina | reverse complement strand
CTTCTTTGGAGAAATGTCTGTTCATGTCTTCTGCCCATTTCTTGATTGGATTCTTTGTTCTTTTGGTGTTGAGTTTGATGAGTTCTTTATAGATTTTGGATACTAGCCCTTTATCTGATATGTCATTTGCAAATATCTTCTCCCATTCTGTCAGTTGTCTTTTGGTTTTGTTGACTGTTTCCTTTGCTTTGCAAAAGCTTTTTATCTTGATGAAGTCCCAATAGTTCATTTTTGCCCTTGCTTCCCTTGCCTTTGGCGATGTTTCTAGGAAGAAGTTGCTGCGGCTGAGGTCGAAGAGGTTGCTGCCTGTGTTCTCCTTTAGGATTTTGATGGACTCCTGTCTCACATTTAGATCTTTCATCTATTTTGAGTCTATTTTTGTGTGTGGTGTAAGGAAATGGTCCAGTTTCATTCTTCTGCATGTGGCTGTCCAATTTTCCCAACACCATCTGTTGAAGAGACTGTCTTTTTTCCATTGGACATTCTTTCCTGCTTTGTCAAAGATTAGTTGACCATATAGTTGAGGATTCATTTCTGGGCTCTCTATTCTGTTGCATTGATCTATGTGTCTGTTTTTGTGCCAGTACCATACTGTCTTGATGATTACAGCTTTGTAATAGAGCTTGAAGTCCGGAATTGTGATGCCACCAGCTTTGCTTTTCTGTTTCAACTCCAGCACCACCTTTTGCCTAGAGTCATCATCTATAAAACTCACTACTTGGACAAGATAATCTGTAAGGAATTCTCCAGATCTAACAGTTTATTTTTCTCTGCCTTCCTTCCCACCCCCTCTCAGATCTTCACCCTTCCAGTCATGCAAGCTGGAAATCTTTAAAGCATTTTTGATGTTTCCCTTTTTCACCTCATCCCGCCCTTTTCACCTCATCCTTCCCAAATTTTAATGGTGATTCAGTCTCTTTCCTCTTTTTGGTTTCCTTTGTAGTCTCTCTGTCTAGACTTCATTATTTCCAACTTCCTAACGAGTCATTCTGATTCCAGTGCAGTCCCCTCACCTTCCTGGTCCATCTTTCAAAATTACCATCTTGTTCAAGTCAACTCAATATTAAAGCACTTCTAAGAGAATCTCAGTGTCTCAGGTCAGAGTCTGAATTCTCTGATCTTTAAGGGGCCCTAGATTTTGACCCCAACTTACCCTCCCAGCCTTATCTCCCACTATTTCCCTTAAAGAAACTTCTGGCCCCTCCATACTGACTTAGTTATTATTTTCCTCAATACACCATGTTTTTTTCTGATTGCCACACTTTTGCTGATTCCATCTTTCCTTCATGGAATGCCCTATTCATGCTCTTCCATCAAAATCTGGTTAAGTTCTACCTTCTCAGATAATGCTTGGCCTCCTCCATGCTGACACGACATCAATTATTTATATGGTCCTCCACACAGGTTACCCTCTTGCATTTCTGCCTATCTAACCCTGAGGCCCTTTTTTATGAAATAAGGCGATGACTTATTTCTATGAAATAAGGGGAGATGACTTTTAAGTTTCCTTCCCACAATAATAGTCTGTAGTTTGCTGATTTCTTTGTGTCTGTGTCTTTTCTTCGTATGGATCGTGATGCCTTTCAGTTTACCAGATATTCTTGAGACTCTGCCATGTGTCCAGATCTGTGTTAGGCCCTGTGAGGAGTGCAGAGGTGAATAACAGAGAGCCCTGGATTCTTAGGGACCCATAATCACGTGTGGGTGTGTTTGTGGGAGTGATGGGGGATGGGCAGAGGGGAACAGAGACAGATCTACTCATGAGAAACTATGACAGAAGACCAAGTAAGAAAGGTGCTATTGAATAATTATAAAGTGGGATTGGAGAGGGAAGGAGGGAGTACTTTTGACTGGGATCATCTGGAGAGGCCCCAGAGCAAAGAGGCCATGCTGCTAGACTTTGGCTGATGAATGACTGTTAAGAGCAGACATGGAGTTTTGAGGAGGGAGGGTGAAGAAACCATAATAATAAGGACATGAGCACAGGGGTGGGAGATGCAGGGAGAATCCCGGAAATTGTATGGACTTCAGTGTGGCCAACATATGGGGGACATGGAGCATTCTTCTCTAAGATAAGGTTGGAGAGGCCCTGCAGCAGTGAGAGAGGCTGACTCCTCTTCTCCCACAGCCCTCTCTCTTCCGTGGCTTCACATTGCTTGCAACTCTCCACACTCACCGACCAAGTTCCTGCTTTGTTTCTGTTGACAGTTTTGCCCCAGTGCCCTCCCAGGCCCTTTACTGGCTCTTTCTTCCACCCTGCCTGACTAATCCCATCATTCCCAATTGCACTCAGGCTTCAGCTCCTCCAGGAGTCCAGGCTGGGTTTGGCAGCTTATGTCTGGTCCCTTAACATCCCTCTCGTAACACTCACCGCTTTAATGTGATCTCCTCATGTCTGTTTTCTCCACTAGTCTATGAGTACTTCTTATTTTTAAAAAATGCCCACGTTGCCAATGTGTCTTGAAGGCATAATGTGCTGTAGTAGAAAAAGCACTGATCTAGGAGTCAGAAACTTTGAGTCCTAATCTCAAATACCATTTGGGCAGCATTGTCTCTGGGCAGCTTTCTGGATATTTTCTGGGGTTGTTGTGGTAACTATGAGAGATAATACATGGAAAATCCTTAAAGAGCAAGGTCCTAAAAAGATAGACAACCACTAGTTACTTCCTAAGTCTCACATTTAATAGCTTTTCCTTATTTCTCATCATATAGGACCTTTCTGCATTTGACAGGCTTATAATCACTATGGCCTCTGCCTTTTATATGTTCCAGCTCTTGAATGATTTTTCTCAATTCTCTGGTTCTTGTTTTTCCACCCACATCCCAAGTGTTCTTTCATTAGCATTATTTCTTCCTGTGTCCAAGTTTTACTGGTGGCTTCCATGCCTTCTATTTCCAGTTATAGACTGATGAATCCTTGATCTTTATCATCCAGGCTGACCTTTCTCCTAAGCTTCACATCTTTCTTTCCAAGAGTATGCTCACTATGTCCACCTGTGATTTCTCCCTTAGGCACCTTGGAACTAAGATGTCTCAAAAATAACTTCTCATATTAAATCTGGACTTTCTTCTCCATGTTTCCATGAATGGCACTCTCCACTCTATGAGTCAAGCTAGAAACTTCAGACACATCTTTAGCTCTTTGTCCCACTGAAGGATTTGCCTCCCAAACTCCCATCTCTGTTCCCCCCTTCTTTTCCATCATATTGCCAGTGTTGAAGAAGACAAAGAATGCAAAGGGAAACAAGGAGGGGCTGAGTGGTGAAGGAAGGTAGGCAGGAGCTAGATCTCAAAGGGTCACATAAGTCACGGTAAGGAATTTGGACTCGAGGGGCACCTGGGTGGCTCAGTCGTTAAGCGTCTGCCTTCGGCTCAGGTCATGATCTCAGTGTCCTGGGATCGAGCCCCGCATCGGGCTTCCTGCTCAGCAGGGAGCCTGTTTCTCCCTCTGCCTGCTGCTCTCCCTGCTTGTGTGCATGCTCTCTCTCTCTCTCTCTGACAAATAAATAAAATATTTAAAAAAAAAAAAAGGAATTTGGACTTGATTCTGGAGGCAGCAAGGATCCATCCATTGGACGGCTTTAAGGAGGGGGCATACATGCTGAGTTTGTGGCTGTAGAAGGCTTAAACTGATTGCAGTGTGTAGAATGGGTTATAGGGTTCCAATATGAGAAAGGAAGAATGTTAGGACCTGGATGCAGAAGGGGAGATGATGATGTGATGAGAAGATGAAGTCCCGAACAAAGTCAAGATGTGGGGCAGCAAGATAAAGTTGAATTTTTTAGTGAAAAAGAATCCTTGGAGGATGGCCATTTGGAGAGCTACTCCTCCCTCATCTAGGGAAATGGTGAAGGGAAAGGAAAGGAGAAGGCTGTGTGGGGATGAGAACACCCAGAAGTAAATAAACTAGCCCATGAGAGTGAAGGGCAGGTCTGGGTTCTGACCACCTTTCTCCTCCTCATGGTTGGAGTTTATCTTGCTTGCTGAGCTTATGAGAGAAATAATCAGGACATGATGAACAAAAATATTCTGGAATAAATCACAAAGAACAGAACTTATTATTAAAAATCGGTGCACAATGATTGAAATAGGAACTGAAGGACAGCGAGGCTACTTTTCTTACAAACTATAGTTGTTAATTATTCACAAGTCCTTAATGTCTTTTTTGAGAAAGTGGTTTTATTTTCCAGCTGTTGTTCATGGCTGCAATCACACTGGTGAGTGGTTACAAGGGAAAGTAAAGAAAACAGCAGGTTGTTTGATATTGCTCAAAAGCCTGTCTATGAACCATTCACTGAAGATAACAGATTCTTCCAAAGGATAATGTTTATAAATTCACAGTGCTTCTCTGCTTATAAAAAAATGAGAGGAGAAAATGAAAAGTCAGGAAAGAGGAATTACTCGTATATAGTGCCTCTGCTCATAGAGACTTGGACTTGTAACAGCCAGGCCACATTTGTGTTTTTTTTTTTTTTAAAGATTTTATTTATTTATTTGACAGAGAGAGACACAGCGAGAGAGGGAACACAAGCGGGGAGTGGGAGAGGGAGAAGCAGGCCCCCCGCGGAGCAGGGAGCCTGATGCGGGGCTTGATCCCAGGACCCTGGGATCATGACCTGAGCTGAAGGCAGACGCTTAACAACTGAGCCACCCACGCGCCCCAACATTTGTGGTTTTTGTTGGGAATAATTGGAATAAGGAAGGAGAGAAAAGTCAGTTTCTTTTTCATTGTAACCTTGGGACTGATGAAGGGACGTGTGATGTGGCTGAGGGTGCTAAGGAACAGGTCTTAGGCTCTTTTATGTCCTGGAAGATGTTACTATGGGCAAAACTTAGCTACTGGTGAAATGATTGATGAATCCACCCCCTACCTATGAGTAAAGTGGAGGCTTTCCCATTAGTTTGGTTAAGCGACTTAATAAGCCTCTCCTTAAAAATAGTGGCGCCTGGGTGGCTCAGTTCGTTAAGCGACTGCCTTCAGCTCAGGTCATGATCCTGGAGTCCCGGGATCGAGTCCCGCATTGGGGTCCCTGCTCAGCAGGGAGTCTGCTTCTCCCCCTGACCCTCCCCCTCTCATGCTCTCTCTCTATCTCATTCTCTCTCTCAAATAAATAAATAAAATCTTAAAAAAAAAAATAGTGATTCGAAGTGGCACGTGCACCCCAATGTTTATAGCAGCAATGTCCACAATAACCAAAATATGGAAAGAGCCCAGATGTCCATTGACAGATGAATGGATAAAGAAGATGTGGTGTGTGTGTGTGTGTGAGTATGTGTATATATATATATATATAACTCAGCCATCAAAAAGAATGAAATCTTGCCATTTGCAACAACGTGGATGGAACTAGAGGGTATTATGCTAAGTGAAATAAGTCAGTCAGAGAAAGACAAATACCATACAATCTCATTCATATGTGGAATTTAAGAAACAAGACAGATGAACATGGGGAAGGGAAGGAAAAATAAAATGAGATGGAAATTGAGAGGGAGGCAAACCATCAGAGTCTCTGAACAAACTGAGGGTTGCTGGAGGGGAGGTGGGTGGGGAGGAAAGGATAACTGGGTGATGGGCATTAAGGAGGGCACTTAATGTAATGAACACTGGGTGTTATATGCAACTGATGAATCACTAAATTCTACCCCTGAGACTAATAATACACTATATGTTAACTCAATTGAATTTAAATAAAAAAATAAAACAAGAAGTCAATATAAAACTTAGAAACTTTTTTTCCTTATAAAAAGAATTCAACGAAGATTAAGCTTAATTTACAAACTCCTCAAATTGACATATGATCTTTGTTAGTGTGCATCCAGTCATGTTTGCCTTGTTGCATGGTTTCGTGCACTGGACTTTAGGGTCCTTCAGACATCACCTCATTATTGCCTACTGTGATTTGCAGGTGCACTGCGAGAAATGGATCCTGAGTCTTACTTAGGTGGTCTAGTCCTTTCAGCAGCTGAGAGTTTGTTGCATTTAAAGGCAGCGTTTTCATATTCATATACTCGATGCAGTTGTTCAGAACGATCTTCTTATTTAGCAACCAAACTTTCTGTTTATTGACATACTTTCCATAAATGCATCTAAACAGACATGGAGAAATAGATCTCAGAATCAGTAAGTGAAATGCCCTAGAGTAAGAAAAGAACACAAAGATTTCCTAAAAGGCCGAGGACCTAGGTCATGGCTAAGTTTTAAGAGAGGATGTAATATCATTAAAAATGGGATCTTGCTGGCCTCACCAAAGTACACGATGATGCTCATTTTAAGTGAAGATTTATTTTATAGTCTTAATATTACAGATGTGGACAAAGTGTTCCAAAGAGCTAACCATCAAAAATGCCAAAGATCTAAATCTTAATGACTTTATCTCTGAAATTCAGTTTAAAAAAATCAATGATTGTCATTAGCTTTGGGAGAGCAAGCCCTCAAATATGACTTCCCTGTAGCTTCTATAGTTTATTGCTCAGGAGTCTAAATTTTATTGATGCCTCATGCTGACATCAGAAGTGCCCCTTGTACATTTTTGTTCCTTCCCTGCTTAGTATACTGAAATTAATGAAAAAGGAAAAACTAAAGTAATGACATGGAGACAATAGGCCTGCTACATCTTGCTAGATTTTTAAGTGAGAAGTCAGCAGCTGGAGCTGTTGTTGCCTTTCATGGGAAGATGAAGGGACTCAGGTGAAAATTTCCATGTCAAATATACTTTTCTGAAATGAAAGTGTGATAATTTTTTTTGTCTTCTATTTTAAAAAGTTGTTTGCCAAAAGGATGAATGAGTGTGCAACCCAGGATGGCATGTCGATTAGCAAGGGGGCTTTTTTATTTTCTATAAGCTTCTGTTGTGCAGCACAATACAGGCCTATACTCCAGGGCCCCCCTTTGGACAGAACTTGACAATGTGTTCAAATGCACTGAAGGCTTGTGCTCATATAGAACAACTCCCATGGTCCAATTTTGCATCGTCAACTGAAGTCGGAAGCAGGTTGAATGTTATGTTTTGCTCCTCCAAAGCCTAATCCTCACCAGGGAACAGAGGTTTTCCAGCCTGGAGGGGGACTCTGAGGCCTATAGTCACCACTGCTAGAGTAAGTAACACTGCAGAGTGTGTTAGAGAGCTACCTGTTCTCTCAACTCAAAACAAGCACACTGATTCAGATAATTGTGCATTTAACCCAATTAGATTTCCAAATGAGGGATTTAGAGGTCCTACTGGCTGTAGAGATTGTGTTTACCATTCAGGATGGTCCATAATGTCAAGAATTGGTTTTGGTCTAGTGAGTTTAACCTGGCACTGAGGTGTCAATGCATACCCCCCCTGGAAAAAAACAACACAAACCATACATTTCAAAAACAAGCTGTTGCAGCCCTGTCTCTTTCCCCATTGAATAATATTTTTTTTATTCATTTAGCTGATAAATAAAAATCAAATATAGCGTGCATCCTGCATTGCGCTTAGTGCGTAGACAGCACAAATATGTAAAGTGTGTTCTCTGCCTTTCGGGAAGTTTTCAATCAAATCGGGAAGATGAATCACGTATTCAAATATTCACACCCACGAAAGAGTTGAGGGAGCGGCAGGAAGGAGACAGGTGCACTGTGGGGGTTGGTTCTAAAGGGTTTCAGGGATTCTCCAAATGGGAGGCAGGAGCTAGTCAGCATTTAGACAGCTGTGATACAAAGACACCCGGGGACATAGAAGATATATTCCCTTTATCTTCTATCTCTTTCCAGGCCCTATTTACCAGATTGCTCACTGTGTGACACGCATTGAGCTAAACAAGATGTATCCACCTAAAACTCCCAGTTGACCTGAAAGGTAAGTGCTATTTTCTCTATCTACTCAAAGAGTTTAAATAATGTGCCTCCAATCATATAGCTAATAAATATCAGTACTGGAATCTGACCAAATTGGAGGAGCTTTCTAAAAAAGAATGACTTCAGTTGACTCCACGTTCCAGGAGAAGATATTAAAGCCAAGGCATGCCAAGGGGAGTGAGCCAGGAGGAGACAGTAGCAAAGTGCCCCTTTCTGTTTGGCTGATTACATTTCATAGCACCACACAACAGGGAAACAGAAGTGGGTGAGATAATGGTGATGCCACCTTATAAAGATCTCATTTAGTGGTAATACATTCTAAGGAGAGTTTTTTCATTTTCCCATTAAATCTCCATTAAGGATAGTATACCTTTTCTAATATGTCCCCATTCTCCAGAATGCTATAGCTCCTTTTATTTCATAAAACGATATCCTGACAATGATATTAAAAGTGTGATAATTTTTAAATTAATAAATTGTGTATAGTTTGAATAAAATGAATATTGATAGCTGGTCAATACTTGAAATCATGCCAGTACTATGAAAAAGCCAGAGACATGATGTGAATTTAAGATAACCAAATTTTAATTTATGACTTATTCCTGTAAGAATGGAAATTACTGCTTGTATGTCTGAAATAAAGGGAAAAAAATGCCCTTTCTGCTCTTGGAAGATGTGGTGGCTTCCACCAGTTGTAGGTGGGTGTCAAGTGTGGCACTGGTTTGTTCCAGATGCTTAGAGTGTTGTTCAGACTGTGTCAGAAGGTCAGACACATGGAATCCTTGGATCATTGTAAAATTTTTGTATTGCCACTTAATAAATTCCCACAAACTTGGTGGCTTAAAACAACACACACTTATTGTCTTACATTTCTGGCTTCCAGAACTCTGAAACCAGTTTCACTGGCCCCAAACCAAGGTGTTGGCAGGACTACACTCTCTGCAGAGGGTCATGGAATCAGTTTCCCTGGCCTTTCTCCAGCTTCTACAGGGGCATTGCTTGTATTCCTTGGCTCATGGCCTTTTCCTCTATCTTCAAAGCCCACAGTGTAGCATCCTGAAATCTCTCAGTCTGCCTGTCTTTCTGTCTCTGTGTCCTTTACACTCTACTGAGTGGAAACACATTGCCTTCTCTCTTCCGTAGGATACATGTGATTACATGTAGGGCTCACCTGGATAATACAGGATAATCTCATCTCAAGATCCTTTTTTTTTTTTTTTAAAAAAGATGTATTTATTTATTTGATAGAGAGAGAGAGAGCAAGCTTGTGAGATATCCAGGTCCTAATCCGGGTGGGGGTGGGCAGAGGGAGAGGGAGAGAAACTTTAGCAGACTCTGTGTTGAGCACGGAGCCTGATGCAGGGCTTGATCCCAGGACCCTGAGATCATGACGGGAGCAGAAACCAAGAGTCGGCTCCTTAACTGACTGAGCCACCCAGGTGTCTCTCATCTCAAGATTCTTAATCACATTTACAAAGTCTCTCTTACCACTTTTATTCAACATAGTACTGGAGTCCTAACCAGTGCAATTAGGCAAGGAAAAGAAATAAAGTCATCTAAATTGGAAGGGATGAAGTAAAACTGTAAATGTTTATACTACTCAAAGCAATCTACATATTTAACTTAATCCCTGTCAAAATACCACCAACATTTTTCACAGAACTGGAACAAATAATCTTAATATTTGTATGGAACCACAAAAGACCCCAAATAGCCAAAGCAATCTTGAAAACAAAGAACAAAACCGGAGGTATCACAATTCCAGACTTCAAGTTTATTATAAAGCTATAGTAATCAAAACAGTACGGTACTGGCACAAAAATAGACACATAGATCAATAGAACAGAATAGAAAGCCCAGAAATAAACCCACAATTATATGATCAATTAGTCTTCTACAAAACAGGAAAGAATATGCAATGGGAAAAAGTCTATTCAACAAATGGTACTGGGAAAACTGGACAGCTACATGCAAAAGAATGAAACTGGACCACTTTCTTACACCATACACAAAAATAAACTCAAAATGGATTAAGAACCTAAATGTGAGAGCTGAAATGGTAAAAATCCTAGAAGAGAACACAGGCAGTAATTTCTTTGACATTGGCTATAGCTAACAACATCTTTGTAGACATGTCTCCTGAGGCAAGGGAAACAAAAGCAAAAATAAACTATTGAGACTACATCAAAATAAGCTTCTGCACAGCAAAGGAAGCAACCAAAAAACCTAAAAGGCAACCTACTGAATGGGAGAAGATATTTGCAAATGACATATCTGAGAAGGGGTTAGTATCAAAATTTTTAAAGAACTTATACAACTCAACTCCACAAAAAGACCCAAACAAAAGAAAGAAACCAAATAATCCCATTAAAAACGGGCAGAAGACTTGAACAGACATTTCTCCAAAGAAGACATAGAGATGGCCAAGAGACACATGAAAAGATGCTCTACATCACTCATCATCAGGGAAGTGCAAATCAAAACTACAATGAGATATTACCTGTCAGAATGGCTAAAACAAAAAAACTCAAGAAACAAGTGTTGGCAAGGATGTGGAGAAAAAGGAACCCTTATATACTGTTGGTGGGAATGCAAACTGGTACAGCCACTGTGGAAAACAGTATGGATGTTCCTCAAAAAAATTAAATAGAACTACCCTATGACCCAGTAATCCCATTACTGGGTATTTACCCTAAGAATATGAAAACATTAATTCAAAAAGATATATGCACCCCTGTTTTTTGCAGCATTATTTACAAGAGCCAGATTATGGAAGCAGCCCAAGTGTCCTTCGATAGATGAGTGGATAAAATATTACAAA
>NW_022590203.1:0-20686 GCF_004348235.1 Phoca vitulina | reverse complement strand
GAGACTCAGTCCCCAGCAAAAGGCAGAACACGACTCCCCATGTGTTTCATCAAGCTAGCACTGTGGCCACACTTTTGCATGGAAGTCTAATCGCTAGGGTTCTAACTCAAAGAAACAACAGTGTAGAGAAACCATGCTTTAGCTACCATCAACCTCTATGACGGAGGAAGCAGTATACGGGGCACCGTGGGTGAGAGCCTGGGGATGGGTTCCATACGTGAAAAGGAGGCAGAAACAGGTCGGGGCAGAAGGCACCTGTGGACTGAGCTCTTGCTACCTGAAGCTAACACTACTGCTCCATGTGTGCTTGGAATGCTATGTGCTCGACACTGACTGGGAAGAAACAAGCCTGTCAAGAATCCCAGCTGCAGCTCATTCGCCTACCAGGCTACTCACACCAAGAATCAATGCTGTAGCGTTACTGCGCTTTAGCTAACATTGCAGTTCCTGAAGCCGCAGGAGTTGTAGAGTGTTCGTGTATGAGAGACCGGGGAAAGGGTCCCATACGTGAAGTGGAGTGAGAAACAGGCCGGTGCGGAAGGCAGCTCTCAACTCACCTCTTGTTTATGAGGCCAGTACCCTTGCCCCGGGTGTGCCTGCAGGCCATAAGCCAACCACCTAAGTGAAAGGAACAACTCTGCAGAGAATTCCTGCTTCGGCTACAATACCATGCCTCAGGGTGGACGCATTGTGTGGTGTGCATGCGGGAGTGCACAGCAAGTGAGTCCAAAAGCATTTTCCTTGTGAGAACCAGGCCCCGGAAGAAGCAAGAACACGACTCCCCACTTGCTCCATGAAACTATTACTGCGGCCCCACTTTTGAATGGAAGTCTAATAGCTAGCTTTCTAACTCGAAGAAACAACACTGTAGAGAAACCGTGCTTTAGCTACCGTCGACCTCTCTGTGGGCGAAGCAGTTTAGGGTGTACTGTGGCTGAGAGCCTGGGGACGGTTTCCATTTCGTAATATCGGGGGAGAGACAGGCCGGTACAGAAGGCAGCTCTCAACCCACATCATGGTTATGGGGCTAGTTCCGTTGCCCCGTGGGTGTGTGCAGGCTTAAACACAGCCACCTAACTCGAAGGAAAAACTCGGTTGAGGGCCTGTGCTGCAGGTAAAACAGCTCCTCCTGAGGGTGGCAGCATTTTGTTGTGTGCGTGTGTGAGAGCACTGCAAGGGAGTCCAAAGCTTTTTGCGAGTGAGACTCAGGCCCCAGCGAAAGGCAGAACACGACTCCCCATGTGTTTGACCAAGCTAGCACGGCAGCCCCACATTTGCATATAAGTCTAATAGCTAGCGTTCTAACTCGAAGAAACAACACTGTAGAGAAACCGTGCTTTAACTACCGTCGACCTCTCTGTGGGCGAAGCAGTTTAGGGTGTACCGTGGCTGAGAGCCTGGGGACGGTTTCCATTTCGTAATATCGGGGGAGAGACAGGCCGGTACAGAAGGCAGCTCACAACTCACTACATGGTTATGGGTCTAGTTCCGTTGCCCCGTGGGTGTGTGCAGGCTTAAAGACAACCACCTAACTCGAAAGAAAAACTCAGTGGAGCTAAAACAGCTGCTCCTGAGGGTGGAAGCTTCTTTTGTGTGTGTGCGTGAGAGCACTGCAAGGGTTCGCAAATCTAATTCGGAGGGACCCTCAGGCAGCTGCAGAAGGCAGCACACGACTCCTCACTTATTTCGTGAAGCCAGCCCTGCGGCCCCTATTTTGCATGGAGATCAAATAACTAGCGTTCTAACTCGAAGAAACAACACTGTAGAGAAACCGTGCTTTAGCTACCGTCGACCTCTCTGTGGGCGAAGCAGTTTAGGGTGTACTGTGGCTGAGAGCCTGGGGACGGTTTCAATATCGTAATATTGGGGAGAGACAGGCAGGTACAGAAGGCAGCTCTCAACTCACATCATGGTTATGGGGCTACTACCGTTGCCCAGGGTGTGTGTGCAGGCTTAAACACAGCCACCTAACTCGAAGGAAAAACTCGGTTGAGAGCTTGTGCTTCAGGTAAAACAGCTGCTCCTGAGGGTGGACGCATTTTGCTGTGTGCATGCGTGAGCGCACTGCAAGTGAGTCCAGACCCATTTTCCGTGTGGGACTCAGGCCCCGGCAGAAGGCAGAACACGACTCCCCACTTGTTTCATGAAGCTAGCACTGCGGCCCCACTTTTGCATGGAAGTCTGATAGCAAGCGTTCTTTTTCTTTATTATTATTCAATGTTTTTATTGTTATGTTAATCCCCATACATGACATCATTAGTTTTAGATATAGTGTTCCATGATTCATTGTTTGTGCATAACACCCAGTGCTCCATGCAGAACGTGCCCTGCTCAATACCCATCACCAGGCTAAGCCATCCTCCCAACCCCCTCCCCTCTAGAACCCTCAGTTTGTTTTTCAGAGTCCATCGTCTCTCATGGTTCTTCTCCCCCTCCGATTTCTCCCCCTTCATTCTTCCCCTCCTGCTACATTCCTCTTCTTCTTTTTTTCTTTCTTAACATATATTGCATTATTTGTTTCAGAGGTGCAGATCTGAGATTCAACAGTCTTGCACAATTCACAGCGCTTACCAGAACACATACCCTCCCCAGTGTCCAACACCCAGTGACCCTATCCCTCCCACCCCACCCCCCACTCCAGCAACCCTCAGTTTGTTTCCTGAGATTAAGAATTCCTCATATCAGTGAGGTCATATGATACATGTCTTTCTCTGTTTGACTTATTTCGCTCAGCATAATACCCTCCAGTTCCATCCACGTCGTTGCAAATGGCAGGATCTTATTCCTTTTGATGGCTGCATAATATTCCATTGTATATATATACCACATCTTCTTTATCCATTCATCTGTTGATGGACATCTTGACTCTTTCCATAGTTTGGCTATTGTGGACATTGCTAAGCAGTATTTTTTAATTGGGCTTCTTGTCCCTACATGGGAAGGGAGTGGATGAAAAAATTATCACTTTGTGTCATTTATTTAGGTATGTAAGAGAAGATTGATTATTGAACTGAGAGAGTTCTAAATGATCAGAGGGAAGTTCCTTTCTAATTCTCCCTCTCTCTTGTCCACCCCCCTTTAAAGAGTGGAAGACATGCTATGTCTGATTTCACATGGAGTTATGGGAGTTTTATTATACAGAAAAAGAAAAACAAAGTATTTTGGAGGAAAAACATTTCATTGGAAAAGTTTTGTTTCCCCCCCCCCCAACTGAAGGTAGTAGTAAGCTTCTCTGATCGTTACTTAAGTTTATTTCTTGTTTTATTTACAGCTTGGATCTCTTTATTGCTTTTGGTAATACATAAAAAGTTTTCATGAAAGTAGAGAATATTTTGCATGATATACATTTAAAAAAACAATATATGAAACTAAATGTCATGATCCATATTCTTATTTCCCTGTAAGACAGTGTGCTTTGGAATACAGGGTAGCTATAGTAAAGTCTTATTTATTTTCAGGGGAGATTAAGTACACCTACTTTTTTCTAAAGATGGCCTAAGTATGAATATTTATATGACTTTGTCATTTATACACACTCTATCAACTATCACATTTTAGATGACTTAAGTTTTCAATAAGTGACCTGAGGATTTGAATTAGAATGAGAAAACCTTCTACATCTTTATTTCAAGAGTGTATTAGGAACAAATTCTGACCTTAAGGGTCAAAGGTACTGGATGGATGATCATGGATTTAACAAGGAATTCTTTTCTGTCTCCTCTTTTCTATTGTGTATTTTTTTGTTGCTGCACAATTAGTAAACCCAGTTTACTAGTGTTATTGATGTTCTTTGTTTTGTTTTGTTGCTTGTGGAAACCTGATTAGAGCTTTTGAGAGTGAATTTTCAGTCAGAAATGATTTATTTTGTGTATCTAAGCTAGATTCCAGCTGTGTGAGGTTTTTCTCTTAGAAGTCTAGGTTTCATAGAGCATCTAGATTGAAAAGGCAGTTCTGGTTAGATGCCTCTCCTAGTCTTTCTTTTTTTTTTTAAAGATTTTATTTATTTGACAGAGAGAGAGACACAACGAGAGAGGGAACACAAGGAAGGGGAGTGGGAGAGGGAGAAACAGGCTTCCCGCCGAGCAGGGAGCCCGATGTGGGGCTCGATCCCAGGACCCTGGGACCATGACCTGAGCCAAAGGCAGATGCTTAACAACAGAGCCACCCAGGCCCCCCTTTCCTAGTCTTTCTTAAGCAGTTTAAATTCTTTGTTTTTCTAAGTTTCAAAGAATTTTACTTCGATTTTCATGTTAAAAATTGGTATTTAAGCTTCAATTTGTTACACTGATAGAATTATAGATTCCAAAATTTGCTTGTAAAAATGGCTAGTTTTTTATTTTGTTATGTTATGTTAATCACCATTATGTCATTAGTTTTTGATGTAGTGTTCCATGATTCATTGTTTGCATATAACACCCAGTGCTCCATTCAGTACGTGCCCTCTTTAATACCCATCACCAGGCTAACCCATCCCTCCACCCCCCTCCCCTCTTGAACCCTCAGTTTGTTTCTCAAAGTCCATAGTCTCTCATGGTTCGTCTCCCCCTCTGATTTTCCCCCCTTCATTTTTCCCTTCCTACTATCTTCTTCTTTTTTTTAACATGTAATGTATTATTTGTTTCAGAGGTACAGGTCTGTGATTCAACAGTCTTACACAATTCACAGCACTCACCATAGCACATACCCTCCCCAATGTCTATCACCCAGCCAAAAAATGGCTAGTTTTAAGGAAGGAAGGGTTTTTTTTAATTACTTGTGCTTTTCTAATTTCAATTAATCAAATCAGAATTCACTCCAAGAAAAGTGCCACAGTATATATCAAAAGAACATTTCCTTAGTGCTTCTGATTCAGAAATTATAACCTCTAATAATGTGAAGAGACAAACTTCTATTCATATTTACCATATGATTTATCATACCCGAATTTTTTGCATGAATTCTTGCCTTCTTATTTTTTTCACCAAAATGTAAGCAGTTTCAAACATATAGTTTTGACTTACATGACTTGTCAGACTCTTCTGTTTATTATTAAAGCAGAGTTGCATATCTTCCTTCATAATGCTACAAATGTTAAAAGTTCTACACAATAACATTTTCTGGAAGGTATTGGCCATCATTATTCTTAAGACTACAGATTTCTGTTGACTTTCAAAAGTTGTTGGTTTTTTTTAGATAAGCTTTCAGTTTTATCATATTCAGATCATACATACCTGAGAGAGCATCTGTAAAAATCTCAATTCTGTTTTTATGTGAAGTCCCAGTTATAATATACTTCTCATGACACTATATCAGGTTACTTATCAGCTTACTTTTTAGAAAGGTCATTTGTGATTGTTTCCTTGTTGACTATAATCCTTAGAAGAAAAGCCCCCCTTGAAAATTATATACCAGCACTAAAAATATATGTCTGTAATCATAATCTTACTGGGTTCAATTGATCAATAACCACCCCCTGAACTACCGTATGGTCACATTAACTTAGTATGGATTTCTATGAGGTTTTCATGGTTCTAATATCAATGAAGAGAAGAAAGTTGTATCTCACATTCTATTATCACAGTATTAATTTTAATCTTTAGAAAGTCACTTAACATACGCAGGCTGTCGTTACTTTTGTGATTATGTAGAAGTTCATTGTTCTGTATGGTAGCCACCAGCCACATACAGCTCTCGAGCACTTGAAATGGGGCTAGTCCAAATTTAGTGTGCTATAAGTATAAAGCACACACTAGATTTTGAAGACTTAGTGCAGAAAAAGGTGTAAATATCTCACTAATAATTCTTTTATGTTGATTATTTGTTGATATGATATATCTTAGATATATTGGGTTATGTAAAATATATTATTGAAATTAATTTCTCATCTTTCACTTTTCTTTTTAATATATGGCCATTAGCAGATTTAAAATTATATACACATAGCTTGCATTATATTTCTGTTGGACAGTGATACTTTAGCAGATGTAAGACTAGAGATGATCTCTATGGATCCTTCTGTTCCCAGCATTGTGGTGATTCTGATTGATGTCCTGATTGACTATGGAGCCGTCATTTTATTTTTGATTGTTATGATATTGCTGTCTCTATTGAGGACTTTTACAGTATGTTACTTTGGAATGTAGAGCTCTTGGAAAATCCTTTTTGTTTCTCAGGGCATAAACCAAACTTCTTCGCTTTGGAGAATTTCACCTTTAAACTTTTTATTATGCCTAAATTTTCTCATTTCTGAAGTTGGATCTTTCTACCTGGTAAGCTGTTATCATGCCTTTCTTCATCATTTTATTGTTAAAAACCTCACATTTATTGATTTTATCTAGTGATCGCATTTTTCCATCCAAAACTTTTGACTTCTCAGAGTTTGAGTTCTGTCTTCATTAGGTCTAGAATGGATAATAGAATGAATGAATATAGGATTTAGAGTGAAAAGTCTTAGATTCTAATTCTGGTTCCTCATCTAATAACTTACTAACTTAACAATCCTAGACAAGACAATTGTCTTCCTAAACCTCAATCTTTTTATCTGTAAAATGGATATTATGAGGCTCAAATAAAACATTATGTAAATATTGTTACCACTTACCCATGTTCTTATTCAGAAATATTTTCCTTTTAACCTTCTTGACAGCATTCGACTTCAAGGGTACTGTCTTTTCCTAGTGTCCTTTATTCCTTGTTATTTACTCCTATTATTATTTTAGGTCTTCTCTTTCTCTCATCCATTGATATTTGTGTTTCCACGATCTTTAGTCCTTCTAAGAAACTATGGTTATAAAGGAAAAATAGAGCAAATATCTTATTGCTCACAAAATGAAAGCATCACTTGGGATTTGCATGTAGATTTTTAATAGCCGAGATCATAGATTGAGAGAAAAGTTCCAAATACCAAGAGTGGGGGAAGGGAGAGCACCACATATTGAAGAATACAAGACCCTAGGTGAAGGGAGAACCCAACACATACTGAATACTTATCATGTGCCAGGCACTGCTCTTGATAGATGATTTTATGTTACCTCATTTTATTTCATGTTCACTACAATTTTTTAAGGGAGTTTTGTTTTTTCCTCCTATCTTATAGAGAAAGGAACTTCGGGCCAGGCCATTAAGTAACTTGCTTTCAAGTAATTCAAGTCTCTCCTTATTGTTTATCTGCATTCCCCCCCACCCCAGACCATTGTTTGGTAAGCACTATTTACTTTGGGTGCTTGAGTTCTATGCTAACCATGTAGATAGAGTTGGTCCAGTGTACTAGTGAAACTAAATGAAATTTGAGTGTTTTTAAACAAGGATACCAGATACGATATTTATGAAATGAATTTTGTACTGTTTTGGGAAACATAGATCTCTAGACCGGTCTTTAGAGTGGGTGGAAGGAGGGTGGTGGTAATTCAGAAGGCTTTCCTTTCCCGAGCTAAAAATGCCAACAGAACTTTCAGGTCTGAAAGCTGCTCAACACTCAAAGTGAAACCCTCTCAGTGTCTGGTTTTCTTTCCCACATTCCCTTAGGACCTGGCTCTCACTCTTCAGCCAGCTACTTCCGTTACGGGTAGGCAAAGCTAAAATGGTAATTGTAAATTTGTGAATTATGCTGTGCCTTTCAGGGCTAACTCCAGACTCACTTGAAATGTCTTCACAAACGTGGCTTATAACAATCTGCGTGCTTCCCTCAAAGCTTTCCTCTCTGTCCATGCTTTTCTGCTTATTAGCTCCCTCGTGTTCTACCCCATACATGTCTCTTAGGTTCCACCAGTCCATTCTTCCCTCCTGACTTGCTGACTTCGTTTTTGGAACGGCCAAAAGATGCCGGATACTTTGTGCTTTCGAAGTCTTATGGCAAATGTGCTCTATGGACTCCAGTGTAGAATTTGTGGCAGGAATGAATGGACTCTTGAGAAAGAAATACCGTATTTTCAAGTCCATGTTCTCATACTAAAGAAGGCCGGACAAGACATTTATAATATATGATTTCTAAGTGCACAGGTTTCTAAAGAAATCTTTTTTCCCTTAAGGAGAAAAGAGGCATCTGTTGTATTTCTAGAACAAATAACCCTTAACCTCTTTCTTCTTCATTTTCTCTTTCATTTACATGAATGAATATTTGAGAAGCTCTTATCTCCACGTTCAGACCTCTACAATTTTTCTACTTAAAAAAAAAAGTTATGTGAAGTGTTATTATTACATTGGGTAATTTTATTTCAAACTAAATACCAGAATATTATAATTCTTTTATCCTACTGTGTGATTGTCTTTTGTACTTTCACTTAATTCTCCCTCCTCTTTAGCCTCTTGGAATTTTGCCTCTGAAACTTGAATTTCCTTCCCTTTCTTCTACAAAAATGAGATGCAGAACAAGGCATGGCTTGAAGTCAAAGTAAATTCCCATCTTTAAGTTCTAGCAACCGATACAGGCTCCTTAAGGCCAAAGCCTGCCTATTAGCCACTTGGCTGTTGGGTGACTATATGTTCTAGGAAAGGGTACTGGACTAACTCTAAGAATGTGGAGTGTTGATATACTGTTACCAAAAATTAAAAAAAAAAAAAAACACTCTGTGTATTAAGTATTTGTCTGGCAGGATACTGAAAACCTAAAATATAGCCCACACATACAAACTTGTTGGAAGACAAAATACATTTTTCACCAAGTTAGAGTCTCATAGTGAGAAAAGCCAAGCTAGTTTGGATTTTAAAGTTTTCCTCCCATTTTCCCCTACTACCAAGCTCCACAGGGCCCCCTAATCATGTAGCACTGAAAAGAAAGTACTTTCTGCATTTTTAAATACTGTTACTGCTTTTGACTCCCCAGCATCTCAGTTTACATATGCGAAGGAAAATAAAAAAACTATAAGGAACAGACATTAGCTAGGATGGTATTTAGGAGGGAATTAAGATGTAATTAGAATTACTTAGGTGTGCCCATACATCAGTTTTGCCATCTTTAAAGCAGAACATAGGTAATCCTAAAACTGTGTGTGTATATAAATCTTGTCAGCTTTTTAATATATTCTTAAACATTTCCCAGTGGAGGTTTGTTAAATGTTCTGAGATATTTTCTTGCTAAATATTAGATTATATACACATTAAATACTCTACAATATTTTCCTGTAAAATGTTGCACATGAATGTTTCACCTTTCAAAACTGGTAAAAGCAAGAGTATGTTGCAGAAAGTCAGCTTATAAAAAATGTAGATGGTACTGTAAGCGGTATACCCTGGTTATTTGCTATAGTACTTAATTCAACAGAGCTCAGATAATTTCCACATATGGAAATATGATGGACTAATACAGAAATAGATAAGCCCTTGAAGGTAAAATATGATTTTGACCATTTGACTATTTAGTTGGTATTAGAAGTTTTTTTACTTTGGGTAGAGTGTTAATTATACAATATTTTTTCTACTTAGAACAAAGAAGGTATCTTCAGTGGTCTCTAGAATATGTTCCAGTGCACCTCATACAAATTTGGTATTGATTTGGTTTTTTACTTTGGTTTTACTTCGAAACCTAGAATCAAACTGGGACTGTATCAGGTTTGAGCAAATCATAAAAATTTGTGGATAATTTGCATCAGAATTTTTAAGTTTTGCAGAATCTGAAGGACCGTTCAATTCAGTCCTTTCATTTTACACTTGGAGAAACTAAGGCTGAGAATCTCAGTATGTTTCTGTTTAAGGTTTTGTAATTGTTTAGTCAAAGAGCCAGAACTAAAAATGAGAATCTCAGACTCTGGCTTATCATAAATTAATTATGGAGTCTAAACTGGGAGAAGAATGTTCACTAGAAAGAAAAGAGTTAACCTCTCACTATAGCAGAACATATATATCTCTCGACCTATTTGTAGATGAACCAGTCATTTCTGTCGAAATTCATGATAACCTTAAGACCATTCTAAGTCATTAATGTTGTTGGCTCCAGTAAGTGAAACACTGCTCAAGTAAGAATAGCTGTCTTTCCTTTCTCTTGCATTTCTAAATTATCAATGCCACATGATTGATATCTCAGAAATACCTTCCAGATGGCTTTACTGTTTGTTTACTGAACTGTGTTGCAAAACTGCTTGTTCCTCATTCAGGCTGGTCAGATAGGGTTGGTTTTTGTTTTTGAGGTAAAGAAGACTGTTTGCATATAAATTCATTGTGTTTTGTGTGTGTGTTAAAAAAAAAACTTCATTGGGCTCCTGGGTGGCTCAGTTGGTTAAGCGAATGCCTTCGGCTCAGGTCATGATCCTGGAGTCCCTGGATGGAGTCCCACATCGGGCTCCCTGCTCGGCAGGGAGCCTGCTTCTCCCTGACCCTCCCCCCTCTCATGTGCTCTCTCTCTCTCTCATTCCCTCTGTCTCAAATAAATAAATAAAATCTTTAAAAAAAAAAAAAAACTTCATTTTTCCAAGTAGTTTGATGAATTAAAACCTTTTTATTTTAGTTTTTTATCTGTGTAGAATTTTACTTTTAATAAAGCTTGGGGGAAAGTAAAACATCCCTTTCTAAAGTTTCTCAAAAAATATCAGGGTATCCCTGCAAACAGTCCCTTTTTCTTCCCTCCATTACTCAACTCAATCCCCCCAAAATATTTGCAGAAGTGGAGTTCTAAGGCTGGTAAGAGCCATCAAACTTAGGATTTCCCATGAGATCCTCTTAGAAGGGATTAAGAAGACTTCAGGAGCCCCTTCTCCTCCACACCCTCCCCTAGTGCTCCATCTTTTCTGTCTTTTGTCACTCATTTCCCTCCCTGAGGTTGATTTGCTGGTTTTGTCATCTTAAAATTATAATGCCTAAAGGATGATAAATTCTGTGTTCAGTGAGTAGTTTTGAGATTTTTATAACTCTTTAATTGCAGGCATTTAATCCTGTGTTTAGAAAGCTATGTGTTACGATGCTCAAACCCTCTGGCGCTTTCCCCGTCTCCTCCCAAAAGACCACCAACAAAACCCCAGGCAGTAACAATGTATTGAGTACCTTCTCTGTTTCAGACCTAACTCTATGTCCTACAGCAGTGCTCTTACGGGAAGTCATACTATGTGATTTTACATTTGAGGAAACGGAAGCCCTCTGAGGTCAAGTGATTTAATCATTAGTCTCTACAAGTTCTCTTGTGCATTCAGTTTTGCAGTCACTTCCTACCCTTACCCCATCCCTGGTACCAGGGAAATGTCGATCTGCTTCCTGTCACTATAAATGAGATTTTTTCCCTAGAATTTCATATAAGTAGAATCACACAGTATACAGTGTTGGGTCTGGCTTCTCCTCCACATTTTTTTGAGATTCATCTGTTCTGTTGAGTATATCACCAGTTCGTTTTTTTTCACTGCTGAGTAATGTTCCCTTATATGCCACAGTTTACGCATTCATATGTCTGTGGAATCCTTTCCAGGTCCAGTCAACTTTTCATTTGACAGTTTATGTCATATATATTGTCCCAGATTTGTAAATAATTAGGTTATAACGTGATTATATCTTTGTATCTTTGGAGGGAGGGCTGTAATGTTGGACCTTTTAGATAATGGTGTTAATGTCCTGGCAGATGCTGTCCAATTTCCTCTTGCTATTCGTGGCTCGATCTTTCAACTTAGGTTTAAGCTGATGAGTTTGACATGGGTAGGGATTATTACATTTTCTTTATAGTCCTCCCACTACTGAGGACAGGAACTACCATACACTCACCTTTGTAGTTTGTAACTTCACAGTAATAACAGAAGCAGTAGTAATAGGTGATATTGAGCACTTAGTATAATAATTATATGAAGTTGGTGCTATTTTTTGCATTTTACCTGTAAACAGACACAGGATTTATACAACTTGCTTGTCTGATTCTGTAGCCCTCCCCTTTTAACTCTGCTGCCTCAGTGCTTAATAATTGTGGGACAAACAAATGAATGTGTAGAAGAATAAGGATTGCTTCATAGTGCTCCGGATATGGTGTTAGTTACACAAAAGTATATAACTTCGTCTGAAATGACTCATTGGTAGTCTTAGTTTTCATCATCCTTCCCTGTTCCCACAATAAATGATGTGACTTTATTAATCATATACACACAGAGCAATATCTAGAACTCCATTATGGTTGCCAGAAATGAGGTTACTCTCTGAGGCAGAGACAGTCTAGATGAATTCCTACTTGGATGGTGACAAGCAAGTAATCGGTCTTCATTATGTTAAAGCACTGAGATTTTTTGGCTTGTTTACTGCAACAGCTAGTGTTAATGACCTTGATTTTATTTATTTATTTTTTTAAAGATTTTATTTATTTATTTGACAGAGAGAGAGAGAAAGAGATCACAAGCAGGCAGACAGGCAGGCAGAGGGAGAGGGAGAAGCAGGCTCCCTGCTGAGCACAGAGCCCGATGCGAGGCTCGATCCCAGGACTCTGGGATCATGACCTGAGCCGAAGGCAGACGCCCAACTGACTGAGCCACCCAGGCGCCCCATGACCTTGATTTTATAGTGTCATTAAGTTTCATACTTTATGTCTGTATTTAGTTGTGGTTTTGAAAGGAGTTATTATTTTTAAACTAATTTGTTAATCTATCAAAAGATATTAAAAATCTGTCTCAAAGTTGATGTGTGGTTTAATCTATTATCTTAAAGAACAATATAAGTTTTTAGATGGCTTTAATATCTGTTGCTTTCAACAGAATTCAGTTTGTAAGTTGACATGTTACAAAGTTTAAACAAATATTACTAAATTAGATTAATTTAGAAGTAAATAATGAGATGAGATTCAGTAGTAGGTCCTGAAAACTCCACTTGGAATATCATTGTTAAACACAAATCTGGTCATGTCATTCTTGTGGAGCATAAGGCCTTTTGCCTTATAGGTAAATTTCAAACTCAATTTGGGGTGGTCTGGCCTGTGCCAGTCTCCCTCCACTCTGCTTCCTTGTCTCCAGGCTCCAGTTACATTAAACTTCCTCAGTTCCCAAAATACTCAATGTTCTCTTTTCTCTAAATCTTATAGATACTGTCTCTCCCTGCTTTCTTCTTCCCCTTCTTCCTTTACATACCACCTTAAATATGGCATTTTTCTGGCTAGCCTTCCATGACAAAGCCAAGGTCAGGCACCCTTCCTTTGTGCTCCTATAAACACTGTGTCCCTTATATTGATACACTTTCTGTAATATTGTAGCACTTTTCACTTATATGTATACCCCACTGGATGGGGAACTTCTGGAAAACAGGGAAAATAGCTATTCCCAGCACTTGGCAACCTGCCTGGTACATAGTCAACTCAGAGTAAATATTTGTGAAATATTGAATGTGTGAATAAGTGAATGAATGATGAATGAGTGTGAATAATGCCCCAATCTACAAACTTTATGGTCTTACTTTTTTTACTCAGGTACAGATCCTAGTCAATTAACAAGCTAACTATATCAGCGTCCCAGTCCTGCCTTTTAGACTTGATAGTTTTACATTACAGTCACTTACATTGCATTTGAGGTATTTAAAATAGCTCTAGGGGCACCTGGCTGGTTCAATCTATAGAGCATGCAACTCTTGATCTCAGGGTCATGATTTCAAACCCCATGTTGGGTATTGAGCCTACTTAAAAAAAAAAAAAAAACATTAAAGAAAGATGAGCGACTCATATTTTAGACTTACTTATGCATATTTATGTCTATATAAATTCATGCCAAATTATCAGTATAAAAAATTAATACAAATTGATATTAAGGACAATCATTGGAAGTTGTTAATAAGTGTCAGGGTAGCTAATTTAAACATATACAAATTTCTGGGCACCTGGGTGGCTCAGTCAGCTATGCATCTGCCTTTGGCTCAGGTGTTGATCCCGGAGTCATGGAATCGAGTCCCAGGTCAGGCTCCCTCCTCAGCGGGGAGTCTGCTTCTCCCTCCCCCTCTGCCCCTCTCCATTGCTCGTGCTCTCTCTCTCTCTTTCTCTCAAAATAAATAAAATCTTTTTTAAAAAGTTTCTCAAAAAATATACACAAATTTCTTTGGAAACTGAATGTGAAAAACCCCCAAACTCTAGAATTGCTGTTAAAAAAAAGAATCCAAAAAAGTTGGTACCCAATTAGAAATATATGAAGTATGATGTTATCAGTTACTACACAGATAAAAATTTCTCTCTTTCAACATATATCTTTTGAGTGACTAATATGTTATGCATTGCTGTAGGCACTTGGGATACATAATTGAACAATGTTAACTTCCTGAATGCTTTAATAAATAGGAAAAAATGGAGCCTAGAACACATACACACACACACGTTTATGCATATATGTAAAATACTAATTAGTATGTTTTAGATAAGCCTATTTCTGAAACCAATACCAAAAGATTTTAGGATTATTTAAAGTGAGATATTAAAGTTACTGTGAAAAAAACTAAATGATGGTAGGATTTGGGAGGAAAGGGGGAATTGTGCTTTGAATTTCCTTAAATGTAATAAACAAATACAATTGATCTTCAAGAATAATATACCTGGCCCGTATGGTAGACTGTGTTATTGTTCAGAAATCTTTGCTGCTCCTCCCTATCCTATTGGCCTCATGCCAGGCCTTAGCTTTGCCTTGACTAATAAAATAAGAGTGGAAATGATTTATGTTTACTTATGAGCAGAAGTTTTGAGTCAGAACCTAGTGTCCTATATTCTCTTTTCTTCTCTGCTCTGACAACCAGCAGATCTGATAGATGCTTCTTCCTCACCCTAACGTCTGAAATAAAAATGACCTATAAGACGAGCCATTGCCAACCCTTGTTTGACATGTAACATGAGCAAGAAAAAAAAATGTTGAAAGCCATTGAAATTTTATTACGGCAACATAACCTCACCCAGTGGTTGTCCAACTTGAGCATGCATTAGAATCACGTGAAGATTCTGTTAAAAGACGATTGTACAGGTTTTACACTGTTGGGCCCCTTAGAGTTTCTGAATTCAGTAGGTCTGGGGTGGGGACCAAGAATTTGCATTTCTAACAAGTTACCATCAGATGCTGAGGTGCTTCAGAGCCCGCACTTTGAGAACTCACCTTTCCTGATACAGCCCGTGAATTCATATTCCTGGATACTCTAATTACTTAATAAATATTACAGCAACAAAATGCGGACTATTTCCCAACTTCATTAATAAAGAAGTAAACTCTGTAAAATGCTCCTTTGATTTGTGGAATATGGACACACAAAATGTCGTAAGAAACCCTAAATTTGGTAGAGTGGATTAGATAACCATGGAAATGACTATCATATTAGTCAGATTCAAATAAAAGGTGCTAAAAATATACAAAGAGCAAAAGGAATTTGAGAAAGAAACAGTCACATCTGATTGTGGGAGAAAATGCCATCCTGATGGACTTAGTAGGAATTCTCTCAACAAAGGAGGGTAGTTAAAGAGGTCATTGCATATGGAAGGACCACGGATGACCAAAATGAGAGAGGTGAGAAAGTGTGAAATGCATCTGAACGTAACACTAATAGAGTTCGCTACTGAGAGACAGATAAAGGAGAGTCTCTTTCAGAAGTCCAGTTTCTAACTTGGTCTGTAATGAAACACAGTGAAGCTTCAGTTCAGTACTGTTTTTTGTATTCATGTTTACATTGAGGTGCTTTGGGAGTTTTTGTTGCTAAAGGTGGCAAATTAATACCAAGGGTAGGCCTTATGATTGTCCAGGAAGTCCTGGAGAGACTGCTGTGAATAATAGCTATTGTCGAAGAGGAAGTGGGTGAGAGAGGCCAGCATGGAGTCTTGACCAAAGGACACTCCCCAGTACGTCAGGTTTAGCTAGGAGACATGTGGAAGTGAGGAAATGGAAATTGGTTCCATGCGCTTCAGTCCTGTGTAAAGTCTTTGCATAGAACTAGTTGGAAGAGCATTGCTCTCTGTGTTCACATGTTTTGTGGTTTCTTTTCTATGGCCCAAGGTCCCACTGCTTCTCTGTGGTATTTCTCCTCCACAGGGAGACCTCAGCAGGCAGAAAGGGAGTTGACTGGGATGTAGAATGATTTTAGTGTTGTGTGAGGGTGTCTAGGAACAAACTGTTTTCAGGGAGATCACTTAACCTCTTTGGGCCTTGGTTTCTTAATTTGTAAAATATAATTCTCTCAGGTTCCAGTATTCCATTTTTCTAATACTTTCGGCCAACAAAATTCCGGTATGTGTTAACTTGCCCAATTTCTATTATACATACCACCAATTAAGTTCATAATCTTTGAGATGCATGAAGTACACTGCAGTATTTGAAATAAATGTATTTCTTTTAGAGTTAGGATACTCTGTAGTGCTCAATCAGAAAATAGTTTTCTAAAAGCTTCCAAAATTTTGTTTTTACTCCATTACCTATAGATGGCGTATTTTATTTTTATATTTGAACTTTGATACTGAATAAGCATAAACTTATGAAAAAGCATGGCCTAATGTTATAGTTTCAAATAGCTGCTTATTTTGTTCAGTATGAAAACCAATTGCCATTATTATTTTAATGACATAGATACCAACATGCATTTGAAAACAAATTAATGTTGATTCAAAGATTCTGTATAATTGAAAACATTTGTTTTAATCTTTTACAACCATTATGGGAGGGAGAAAAAATGAAAATACTTGCCAGTCTTGAAGTCTTTAAAAAATGGATTGGTTCAGAACTGTGGTTATAATTCTGTTTAATGTAAATAATTTGTGGCTATTGCAATGCCATGATCTTAAGGAACTTGCAAAGTTTTTCCTTGGATTTACATAAAACACCATTTTGATCTTAAATTTGGCTTTTGCCTCTAGTTAATTTGTCAGGTCTAAACACATGCCATTTCCTCAGCAACTGCAAACAGGCCTTTCATGTTAGGTCCAATACAACTCAAATCTACTCCTTTTACAAGTATTTTAAAGCTTGACTAGTATTGCTATTACTGTTTCATTTTGGGAGGGAAATTCATCCTAATTAGCATTTCTTTTAGAAACATTCTGTAGGTGATTCTTGGTTCATATTTAGGACACACCAGAAAAAGTGCACAATAATCATCTGGGGACTTACAAGCACACTTGATTACCCGTAACTGCTGCCTGCTTCAGTAACGTCCCTTAGGTTCTTGAGAACAAAGCTAAACACCAATGTTCCATTCCATATGAAATAAAGTACTGTAAAATATTTGCCAGAATCAAAAATAACATTTTTGATGCTCTTGGAGAATTCACTTATATTTAAAGAAATCCAATTGAAAATTAGTTTGAAGATATATAATGTGTTCATGAAGCAAAGAAAATAATCGTCCTCAAATTTCTTGATTTGTTGCTATTCCGACTTCAGATTTTTGTATGAGGTTCTTAAGATAGGAACATAACATTAGTTATTTTGCTTTCTCATATACAGTGCCATATGCAGACTGAAACTGAGCTCTCTCAGTCTATTAGTCAAATAATATTAGATCTAAGAGAAAAAGTCTCTTGTGTGTATGTAAGCAATGAATGTATTTTAATTGAGCACCCCAAGTTCTGAGTAGTAAATTGAAATTGTTGATTTAAGCTATTGGAGCATGCTATGTGATTAAGACAGTGAAGTGTTTTTTTTGTTTGTTTGTTTTTTTAAACAAAACGAAAACAAAAGGCTGGAATTAATTCCATGTCGATCTTTTTTTGTTATTCTTATGATAAACAGGTGTCAACCAAAATTCTATAGTTGTTGATCAAATTTCAGTTACTAATTTATAACTGAGTACTTAGATGAGTTTCTACACTTGAAAATGGATTAGGAAAATTAATTAGAAAAAGTGGTTTATTCTTTTATGTGAGTTTTCAAAACAAAATAAGAAAAATTTAACTTTAAGTTGAGTTCAACAAAGATGATGCAGATGGCCTCAAGAGCAGCCTAATCCCAGAACTTGCACATCCCTTGTGGAAACATTGACATTTTCATTAACATTAGGAAACCACCAAATACATTAATCCTGTCCAACTCTGCTGAATGGGCTAGACTTGGCATATATCTAGCCAGAAAAGGGAGCCAGAGAAATAAGAATATGCCAGGGCTGCTCAGTCTCTAACATAAATATATTAATCAACTTATGGATATACTATAACCTTCCTTTTTTAGAAGTCAACTAGATTCAGGAATATGTCATTTTCAATGCTGTATTGGTTTAGGATATATGATTTTAAGATCTTCCAATGCTGTACTAAAACTTTTTTTTTTTTTTTTGAGAGAGAGAGAGAACGCAAGCGAGTGTGCATGAGCGGGGGCGGGGGTGGGGTGGCTGGGAGGGGCAGAGGGCCAGAGAGAATTTTAAGCAGGCTCCATCCCCAGCGAGGAGCCTGCCCGCAGGCCTCGATCTCACAACCCTGATGACCCAAGCTGAAATCAAGAGTTGGATGCTTAACCCACTGAGCCACCCAGGGTGCCCAAGTGTATTAAAACATTTCAGTAAAATCATGGACTTTTTCTTTCATTTAAAAAAAAAACTATATAAAATTGCATGAGTTTTCTTTATAATAAATACAACAATGAGTCACAAATTTGAAGCATTTAAATAGGCATTCTGGTACCTTTTTTAACTTTCACATTAAACTTTTCAGTCATATTCACTCCAAATATATTTATGTTTTTAATACCAGTAATAATTAGACAAATCAAAACTTTGATTTTGATTCAGCTATTATCTGTAACTATTATTTATAATTAACTTTATATGTCATTCTTTTTATACCTTCTATATGCCTGAACTTTAAGCATTTTCTGTTTTAAATAATTTTGTTCACATATAATAATGTAACTTGTTTTTGATACTGAGTGACTTAGGTGATTACAATATAATCAACAGAATAGAATATTTTAAGGCTTATCAATGTACTCAACTATTTTAAATCTAATTCATCTCTATTTATTGCCAGTCTTTTAGCATCGTTAATTATGGTTTTGCATGTACTGCTTTTCTCAAATCAAATAATTTAAGAAGATAAATGAAGAAAAAGACTGGACAAAGAAATTTGAAGCTGAATTATAAATATAAAGCACGGTAGAGTAATTAAACTCTTGAGAAGCACTACTGATACAAGAAATTTTGTGTCATAACTTGTAGTCAAGGTTATAACTTTTAGTCAAGGTTATTTTTATTCTTATGAGAAACAAACACAGAGCTTTGCATATACCTTTTTTTTAATGGTCAGAGATGGCATATAATTTATCTTTCCCTTCCTCAAGAAATAAGCAATACAGTGTTTTCTGTGTATTAGCTGCCCAATAAAGAAATGACTGTTGAGCGAATAAAGATAGATGATGTAATATTTAATCAATATTTGAGTTTCCTTTTAATCAATTCAGTGATTAAAAATGGACAGAACTCTGAAATTGATACTTAATGCATGTTTCTTTCTTTCTTTCTTTTTTTAATCCTTGTAGTCACCTAATTATCCATGTTGATTGGGGATATAGTTTCTGAAAATTTTAATCTAAACTATCTACTTTAGTTAGTAATTTTACAAAACTTTTACAACAGTGAAGTTGACTACTTTGAGTTTACATTCTCTGCCATTGTGGGGGTGAAATAGAGATGAATAATTTGCACTGTTTAATCTGTTCCTAAGTACTCAAGTATTGATGTTTTAAATGAAACTACACAATATATAAATATATACTTGTAAAAATTTTTTTAGTAATATATAAATAGAGAGTAAAAGGTTATGTTCTTTTCATGCATCTTAACCCATTCGACTTCATTAGGTAGCCTACTATCAAGGGTTTCAGATATTTCTTTTTGACCACTTTTTCATATGTATATAAACAACATTTTTACGTTTTCTCATTAATTATATTTCAGCATTGATATTTAATATAGATAATAATGTAACATTTAATCATTATTGAGATTATATCTATAGAATTCCTTCTTTTATTTGATGGTGTTTCTTATCAGGTCTTTCTATAGCAGACTAATCCAATAGTTGGTCTTGTAATCTTAAAGTTAAAAAAGAAAAGGTTCCCTTTGAACCTTTGCAGGAATAAGTTCCACATCAGTAAGTATTACAAAACAGTAAGCAAATGTCATAATATTAGTAGCAGGCCAGTAATCTCAAGGCAAATTCAGGGGGGTTTTTTGTATGGTTTTTAAAAAATTTTTTTATTCTCGATGGTGAGATCAATTTTTGGTTTATGTTACTAGTGACAGAATAATTCATTCTATTTTTCTATTGTGATTTCTAATAACACTAGCAGTAAATAAAATGATAAAATAATTGGTAGAATTTCAGAATTAGAAGACATTCAGTCAGTCAATTATGAAGGTAATTTACTTCCAGGCTCTTGTTTAACAGACAACAAAATTGAACCCTAAAGTTAAATGATTTACTCCAGGTTGGTAGTGAAGTTATGACTGTGAATCATTCAAATCAAGAGTCTTTTCCACTGTAGCATGCACTGCCTTCAAGAAATATTTTAAAGATTTATTGAGTACTACATCTTTTATATTCCATTATGTTTACCAAATAAAAAAAGTGGGAAACAAAATAGTTTTCATTGTTTTCAGCTTAATAGAGACCATAATGATATAGCACATGTACATATCAGATTTTATGTTGGTATCAAATGGTGGGGTGTTCTTAAAGATTTCATAACTGTATAGAATGATAAGAATGAACATCAGCTGTAATTAAAAGTCTAATATGACGATATTTACTTGTGGGAATTTAATGCAATGTAGCTAAGATTAACAACATTTCAAATGTCAGTAAATGTGTTTTTAAGGGAAAACA
>NW_022590202.1:17527-20706 GCF_004348235.1 Phoca vitulina | reverse complement strand
GAGGACATATTGCCGCCACTAAGATTGGCCTCTTCAAAGGAGGAGGCGGGGGTTGTAGTTGTAGACCCAGAGATGTCTGGGAGTGAGTTGCCATGCTGATGAAGCCATATTCTGGAAGGCTTCCTTTCGGGTTCATTGTGTCAGGCACAGCCTTGGTCTGAGGATCAGGGCTCCCCGTGGAGGTGTACGACTAACGATGGTCCCCCGCCTCATCCTATAGTTGGTCAGGCTTGGTTTTTCACTTTGAACTGAAAGGAGCCTTCACCGTCTCCGACAAAAGACCAACTCTGAGAGGACACAAACTGCAATGTTACTTGAGGACTTGATAATGAAGTAGAGAAGTGTAAAGACAGCTCCGATTGCAACGACTTGGCAGCATCCGGAGTTTGATTTTTCTTGAACCCTAAATGGGACCTTCAGTTCATTTCCCTCCTTGTGTTGTCAGTCTGTGCATTTATGAGGGACACTGGAATCTAGGCCATCCAGTGTGCTGGGAGGAATGACGGCAGAACTTCTGGACCTTGGCTACTGGACCATGTCTATACCTTTCCTGTCTTAGGAAGGTCGCAAAGACCCGCTGTGACCTGGAGGCAACAGAGAGTCAGCTGTCAGCTGCCGTGGAAAATCTGAAAGGAATCAAAGAAGAAACGGACAAGTACAAGTGAGTTCAGACACTAAATATTAGCGGCTCCTGACATCCCTGTTCACTTCGTATTTTTCACTTTTCTTCATTGTTTAGACTCAATTCCCATGTAATAGAAACAAAAATTCAGAGGCATATCCAGAGAGAATCACCAGACACAAAAAGTGAAGCTCTAGAAAGAACAAAACCATTTCATTACTAAACATGTCCTGATCCCCAGCGCTGGCCTGATTCTGTGGAAACTTCTTCCACGCCATCGTCCCTGGGGGTGGTGTCAGTTGTCCTAATCTTGAGGAAAGCAGTTTGTCGTAGCATGAATCCTACCCATAAAGCCGGTAGTGCCATCTGATGGCGCTGGTCTTTGCAACCCTGGGAACCATGGCGAGGATAGAAGTTTCCCAGCACACTTGATGGCACACTTGTCATGTGATAAATTAGGGAAAGATTGAAAATGGGTAAGGAAATTATGTCAACTCTGAACCCTGCAGGGGAAGAAAAATGATTACGGAAAAGAGGTAACAATAGCTTTGATCCTACTGTGCATTATAACCATGTGAAAAGTGTTTCCTGTGTCAGGATCAATTGTATGAGGGGACAGATAAGAGGAGAATGGCCACGTGGGCAGATGATTTAAAATCACAGCCAATATTGGGTGTTATCTGACGAAAGCAATTATAACTCACAGGCGAGAAGTCGGAGCGTTGCAAGATCAGCTGCGGGAGGCAGAGCTCACCTTCAAACACAAGGTAACCTGAGTTGTGCCCCAACATCCTGGCCCCTTCGCGCCTCCTGCAGGTGATGGACCCTTAGATCCCTGAACATGGGCTCTTGGTGTGTTGACTTTTTCAGATCGCAGCTCATGAGAGAAGTGCTCTAGATAACTGGGTAAGTGTTTTCTTTTTCCTCCTCTTCGTTTGGGGCACAGTCCGGCACAGCTGAAGGCGGATGTGTTTTTCTCCCCCAGACTAAGGCTCGGGTTTGGGAGAGGAAGATAGTGCAGCAGAGCAGGGAGAACGCCTACGTGAGACACAGGTGTGCGAGTTTGACGTGCCCTTTTCTGGGTGTCTTGAGGGGTCAAGGCTAAGCTGTTTAGTGTCTAGTAGAGGACATGGTGTTGTAATTCTTGTAGACGTCCATTCTTTTTCTGTATTCAAGATTGCACATGATGAGGAGAGGGACGCTGCCTGAGGGATCCATGAGGCAGGAACCGATGCCGGGAAGACCTGAGACACAGAACCGTGTGCGGAGAGGTAGGGAGCGTGCTGTGAAATGCAGCAGCCTGATCTCTGCTGGGAAAGCACACGATGTCCTTCCCGTTCCTGTGGGTGATCACTGTGTGTCCTGGAGAGAATCACGAGCACTACCTAAGGACAGCAGGTCGTCTGAAGGGGTGACAGGAGGGTGCTTTCCTCAGGTGCCCACCGGCAGCAGGGCACCTGTCCCTGTGACAGGTGGAGCTCATGCCCCTCCCCTGACTGCAGACCCTCCCACCCCCTCTACCACCCACCTACTGAAGAGCTGAGCCTGGAGGAGTTGTGAGCCCGAGCTCCCTTCCCACCTTGACGCAACGGTGAAGACTTTTTGGAAAAAAACAAAAATTGAGAAAAATGGCATTTATTTACTCTTTATGGAGGTTCCTTGATTTTTGTTTTATTTGTCATCTACAGTAGTCTATTAATCCGTGAAAGTCATGCATTTTACTCCTCTAATGTTATCGGTATAAAGCCACAGCTTTACTTCTCAATCTGCCTATTTTTACTTTGCTCCTGACTGTACGATTAGTCTACTCCAATTCTTCTCTTAAATATTTACGTAATAGCCAGTCACACATGCTAGGCCTCATCTATAGACTGAAGGATTGAACCGTCAACTGGCGGCCTGAGAAAAGAATGCATGCCGTTCATGTTGAGGGTTTCTCCATTTTTAGCTGGTTGAGCCCAGAGCAGTCTACTGGCGTTCCCTTAGCTATGAAAACACCTGAAGCAAGCTGGGCGATGGTGGTCCCATCCTCGAGGGGGAGAGGCAGAGGTCTCCCCCTTGTCCTCAGGGGTCAGCAGAGACATTTGAGAAATGCTGTGTGTCTGAGAAGGGACCCAAGAGTGGGACAGAGGGGAACGTGTTAGGGGCGGGTTTGGAGGGTGGGTTTGAATTCTGCACAGTCGGTGCTGGTCTGAATCCACCTCCATCTGTTCTAGGGCTTTGGTCTGATGCTGAAACTGGTGGGTCTCCCATGGGGAACAGGGGCACCGAGCCTCCTAGAGACCCAGGGATGAGCAAGGTAACTACTGTGGCCTCTACCAGGTGTTCCGGAAACTTCTCCCTTTCTGAGCAGCACCCTGTCCTGGCCTTGTGTCTGTTGGGTGGGTTAGGGTTTGTCTGTGGTGTCGTTCACCTTTCAAAATACAAGCAGTTCACCCAGGGGCTGACAGGCTTCTCCATTACAGATCCTCACCTTCGGTGGCACCTCCTGAAGCCACAGGTGCTTAGAGGTGAAGGATGGCAGGGCGCTCACTGTGTGTGTGTGTGTGTGTGTGTG
>NW_022590202.1:11627-17517 GCF_004348235.1 Phoca vitulina | reverse complement strand
GGAGGAGAGCAATATGTCACTCCACACTGAAGTCGGCCAGTCCCGCTGACTCCTTGCAGTTTGCTTTCCCGCGAGAGCGGTAGTGGTGTTGGTTTTCGGGTCAGGAGACTAAGCTGGGAGAATGTCTGCGGTAATCCTCACAGCTGGAAACGGGAAAAGCCATGCCCTGCCTCACACTTTGTGCCACGTGCTTTGGGCAGCTGTGAGTGTTGGTGGAGAAGGTGAGCTGCGACCTCACGTGCGTTCCATCTGTGTGGGTGAAGACGCGACCCGGAATCCCTCCAGTTGCACCCTGGGTGAGATGAAGGTGAACTCTGCCAGGGGCCAGGTGTGTGGTAGAAAAGGCCCCCCGGAGCACAGCCGTGAAGAGGGAATCCCGGTGACTCCCTGCAGGGCCCACGGCTCACACACGTTTCAGTCGTGCTCCCGTGAGCGGGTTCTGATGCGCTTTGGTGGCTGTGCCAACTGATAGCGTCTCTCCTGATCCATCCTGGGAGGGTGACGCCTGCTCTCCAGACACATTGGTTTGCATCCGGGGATGCAGAATCGGCCCCTCAGTGGTTCTCGGCACCAAGGACTACGCATTTGCTCTGTGCCTGAGCTGAGGAGCATCGGAATGCCGGTGACGCAGATCCACAGAGCTGGGTCTCACGAACTCCTCGGGATCGTGTTCTTCTCAGCACTTTTCCCGGTCCGCTGCAGGACTCCAGAAACTCCTGTCTCCTGAGCGGTGTCTGTGGCCATGGACAGCACTTGGGAGAGTAGAAGAAGACCCCTTTGTCAGGGAGGGAAGCGGAGCAGGGTCAGGCGGGTGCTGGTGGGAAGCAGTTGGACCCACGAGGGGCTGTGATTCCACGTGTGGACACTGGGCTTCTCCGGACTTCTCAGCGTGTTTTTGTTCTCACTGAGTCACATGGCAAGCCTCTGGGGCCACACTGGACGAGGGGATCAGAGTGGGCCTGGACGCAGATGCCTGCCTGTCTGGCATATGCTGCTTATGGGCCGTTTCTTGTGGCCTCTGGTCACCTGGTAGGAGAAGACGACTTGACGTCCCACCTTCTCAGACATGGATGGTGATGTGTGGGGACACTACGTTCTTTCCTTCCCTGGTCCCTGAGTGTGTGGTGGCACCAAGAGGGGGACTAGGGTTTAGTGGCACTGGTGCTCTGCTCCCTGGAAGCTCAGGGTGAAGAGAGGGCCAGGTGCTGACCCCTGCTTCTTTGGGTTTCAGGTTGGTGGGGGTTCTGCTTCTGTCTGTCATAGCAACATTCCTTTGGTTTCTGTTCTGCAGAACCCTGTGGATGCAAGAGGACCTGCTCCTGTACCCGGCCCACTGGGTCCACCGTACCCCACGGATCCCCCTTCATCACCATCCTGGGGCCCTGGGGCACATCTCCCTCCACCCACCCAGTGGTCTCTGCGTCCTTACCCTGCACCCGAACCTACAGCACAGGGTGGGATGATATGAATCGTATGAATTGACTTACAATGTGTATTGTCTTCTTTCTTATTGAGTTGGTGGGGCAAAGGCTGAGTTTGTGCTGAGGCCTTGACATTGCGAGGGGAAAACCGCCTGGGGGCGCTGTAACATCCTGAGGTTTCTCAGGACATACAGGTGTTGTGCTTGGCTATTTGCACACACTGAGGGGGGGGGCGGGGAGGTGCCATCGTTGGGAAGGAAGCGTCTCTATCGCACAATGGCAGACATATATTTCTTACCGTCGGGCACGTCCAGAGTCCACAGTTGTTGTTCTGGGTGGGATGAAACACACCTCTCACTTTGTATTCAGCGTGTTGAGTTTGAGCTCTCATTTCCTTAGTTATAGAAACACCTGAAGCAGGGCTATGGTCCCTTGATTAATCATCAGGGTAGGGGTCTGTCCCTTGTCCTCGGCAGTCAGTGGATACTTGTGGGACACCCTCTTGTCCGGTAAGGGAGGTGAGAATGAGAAACAGTGGCAGATGCTGGAGGCAGGTGTAGACGGTTTGTTGGAATGTTGCTCAGTCACTTCCAGTGGGATGGTCTTCCGTCTTTTCTCTGACGTGGGTCAGATGCAGACGCTGGGGCATCCTCCATAAGGAAGAGCAGTCGTGCATGCAGGCCTCTCATGTTATGGGAGAGTGAATGTTGCTAAGGACAGGATCACTTTCTTCAGGTTGCTCAGGAGACGCCTTTGATGGACTTTGTCTTTCACTCACACTGAGGTGGTCGGCAGGGCCCTTTGTGGTGAAGGAGAGCCGCTCTTCTCCAAAAGCTGGGCACAGCAGGTATGCGCATGCACACAGTACAGAGACCATATTCTGTGCTCTGGGAGGGATGAGGAGGGAATTTCAGGGGTCTGAGAGCAGCGAGGGACACATTCATTAAACGACATAGATGTTGTGTTCCGTATAAGGGAAGCACCAGCGATGGATCTGAAGGACAAGAGAGGGAGCCATGAGTCACTAGAAACAGGAGGCTGTGGATGAGAAGGATGGAGGTGCTCAGGGGAGTGGATGAGAAGGATGGAGGTGCTCAGGGGAGTGGATGGGCCTCTCTCGGGTAGAGCGGAGGCCGTTCCTGCAGGCCAGCAGCTTGAGCAGTGAGTGTGAGGACACCGTGAGATCCACACCGGGTTGCTGCCTGTGTCCGTCACACGGCGTGGATAATGCAGTTATTTGTATCAGAACGTCATTGTTGCCATAAAGCTGTTCGTTCCTAATCTATAAGGATTGTTTCCTCTGAATTTCTGAAGGTTCTGAACTGGGTGAAAGAATGTGGTGGAGACTTGGGAAATTGAACTTGGTTCCTTTGGGGATTCTTGTGTGCCTGAGTTTGTGGGCCCCAGTGAGAAAAGTGAAGACGGGACCAAGATCAGCAGAGTGGCTGCCTTGGCCTTCAGCCCGAGTCAGACTCTTGGTGGGGAATTCAGGATTGACCAGGAGCCACCCTCGCTGGATCCCTGTCACTACGCCTCTGCCTCTGAGTCACCGCTCTGCCTGCACTTTGCATCTCCCTGAACTTTGGTCACAGTATCCTGCGGATTTACCTGTGTTCCTGCCCGAATGCCAGCTCTCCGTGGGGCCTACTCAGAGCCTCAGCTTTGTTATCTGTGAAAGGGGAGCCTGTCGGATTCTGAGGTCATTAGAAGAATAGGAGTTGAAGTACATAAAGAATCTGCAGGGGCCCCTGGGTGGCTCAGTCGATTAAGCATCGGACTCTTGATTGCTGCTCAGGTCATGATCTCAGGGTTCTGTGATCGAGCCCCAAGTCAGGCTCGGCGTTGAGTGTGGAGCCTATCTAGGAATTTCTCTCCTCCCCACTCCCCACCCCCCGCCGCCTTTCCAGCACAAATTTGCCCTTTTTTGGTCTCTGTCTCTCTATCTCAAAAAAAGAGAAAGAATATGCAAAATATCTGGGCTGTTGGCCACTCCCCCTTCTCACTGTTTACATGAAAATAGCTCCATCAGATGATCATCAAAAGATGTTCATTTAAGTCCACAACATTACACTGAGAGTATAACACCTCAGCCCAGAGATTGGCATCCTCATTTCAAAAATAAGGCAAAGACCCCCTTTTTTTTTTTCTATTAAATTTTAGGTCCTAGCCAAGAATGAAGTAAAAGATCATTCTGAGAACATGTCCATGCAGAGATTTATATCTGAGATGTGAAGACAATTATTTTCTATTACATACAGACTCACGGAAGCAGCCACACACTCAGGTGTTCATTCAAGGCCTCAGATATACCAGAGGAAGCAAATGCATTTAGGAAAACATAAGGTCACAGTGTACTAACCCAAATCTATCTGCCTTACAGGACAGTACATTTGATATTTGAAGACGTCCCTGAGCAGTAACAACCAGGCTGTGTGTGCATATATTTAGAAAATTGTCAGATCAGCCTAATGTCCTGAGTGTTGTCCCTGCCCATCCTGTCCCCTGTGCTCTGTCTCTCCTGGGATCCCCCAAATAAACCTTTCACGGCTCTGTCTCTGTGTCAGCGTCTGCCATCAGGAGGCCCTGCAGTCGCTCCCCTTCGAGTGCACAGTGCGAGGCCCGTACACACAGAAAACAAACCGGCAGCAATGGTGGTGATGGAGGAGAGTAGCAAGATTCCCCTTTGTGGTATCTTTACTGCAAGGGGCGTAAGAAATCCTTCTGGGGAGGCGGACACAACATGTATTTAAGTCTGTTGGTGGTTGTATTAACTCTGGTGCTAGATACTCTCGAGCACATGGTGCCTGCTCGTTTAGGGGGTGTGTGGTGATCAGCAGGACAGGTGTCTGTCCCCAGGCAGTGGTCTGTTGTGATGGTGAGGAATGAATGAAGCATCCCTAGTGGCCCTGGGAGACCGGTGAGGAGGCCCTGCATTAATCCAGATTGTGTGCACTGGTTTCACCTCACCAGCTGCCCCCCAACAGCAGGTGGGCTCTGAGCGGGGCTGATGGTGACAGTTTTCTTGGTAAGACCCACGATGCCCCATAATCCTCCCCCAGTTTCCTTGTTGAGGGATGGGCAGGGCAGAGGCCAATGACAGGAGACCCATTCCTCCCTCACCACACAGGAGGAGTTGGGTGTATGCTTCTGTCACTGTTTAGGTCCTGTACTCCAATCCATTCTGCACCAGAACTCCTGGGTCTTGCAAAGCCCTCCTCCTTCCCGGCTTGTGGAAGCAGCCATCCCCCAGTAGCTTTGGGGTCGTGGCTGGGCCACCGAGGTGTCCAGGTCTGTCTGTCCACATGCTTCCCAGGAGTGGCTGGGAAGTGCACTGCTGTGGTCAAGGTCAGCCTGAGCAGCCTTTGAAAATGGGATTGCCATGCCCTGTGAGCAGGGTCTGGGCCGAATGATGGCAGGAGAGAGGGGGAGACCGGAGAGGTGGTTCCCTGTGGTCTTGGACAGGGCTGCACAGAGCAGAAGGCCCGAGGGCCTGGGGAGAGAGGGAAAGAGACTGTCAGGGAGAGAGACGCTGAGTGAGTGGTGGGGGGATTGGGCAAGTCCTAGAAAGCGAGAGGAACCGAGAGAGAGACACAGGGTAGAGAGAAGCAGAGACGAAGAGGAATTTCAAGGATGACAAGAGGTTGCTGGTCTAGGTGTATGGAAGTGGACCATGGACCAGGGTGGAGGAGGTCGATGTAGGTGCTTTGAGCATTGGGACCAGAGAAGGTGGGAAAGCCGGTGATCAGATTTCCCTGAGCCCAAAGCTCCAACCATCCTAGGGCTGAGCTTTGCAGAGGCCGTTTCACTTGGGAAGATGGGCACACCCCCTTTTGCATGGGGTTGTGGGGCCGAGCCTCAGGATCTGTCATGGAGAGAGATGGCTTGGCTGGACCTGAGCATGCTCTGTGCCTGCAGCTGAGGGGCCCTGGCTTGGAGCATTGTAGGGATTCCCAGTGCGGCCAGCAGAGGGCGCGCGCGCACCTCCACCGGGAGGGGGCGGTGTCCCCGCGCGCGCAGCAACTGCCTGCTGTCAGAAGACGTCATGGCGTTATCTGAGCCAGGGTAGCTCAGGGCAGGAGAGGTTGCTGCTGCCCCCTGAGGACCCACTAGCCCTCCGAGAGCCAGAGCTGCGTTTACCAGCAAGTTCTGCCGCCGCCCTGGGGAGAACCTGGGGCCTTTGCAGCAACTTGGTGCCTCCTGAGGAGCGACGGAGAAGCAGCCTTGTTGGCTGAGTGCTGAGGAGGGGGCTCTGGGCGGCTTCCCAGGACCTGCTGGTAGGTGAGCAGCACAGTCGCTTGCATTTTGGGGGCTGTTCCCCTGGTTTGGTCCTTATGTTCCCTGAGGGTATTTGAACCAGAGGTATTTTCCTCAGGGGTCCGTGGATTGAGGGGTCCCGCGACGCCACGTCAGAGATGCTGTGGTGGTTTTGTTACACATGCAGGCTGGTTTCTGGGGAGAAATCCTGACTC
>NW_022590202.1:11206-11527 GCF_004348235.1 Phoca vitulina | reverse complement strand
TGCTGTGGTGGTTTTGTTACACATGCAGGCTTGTTTCTGGGGAGAAATCCTGACTCCAATTAAGAGGAAGGGGAGCAGCATTTAGTTGGGAGGTGAACACACTAACTGCTGACTCTCAGGACCTTCTAGAAGAATGAGCTGGGATCCCACTGTCTGATTTCTGCTGGAACCGACCAGAGCCCCAGGTAAAAACAAAGTCCCGTCCAGTGTGTAACCTTAAAGGGAGAAACTCTCAGGGAATTATCAGCCACTGTCGGGTTTCTTTGGGAGGAAAGAGACTTGAATGTAGGACAGAGAAGCTGTGATGAAACCTCAGGCACA
>NW_022590202.1:0-11106 GCF_004348235.1 Phoca vitulina | reverse complement strand
CCATTGGCGGCATCTGGTAGTTCCAAGTGTTGTAGCTTCTCATGGGTGAGTCCTGTTGGAGGAGGTGGGGGGGGCATAGAGAGGTGAGAATCGAGTTCTGCTAGCTGGAATAGTGGCGTATCCGTGTGCGAGGTCAAGTCCATGTCTTCCTGTTGGGTCCCCACTGGATCTGGAGTGGTAGTGTGTGAGGGCTCCCCCTGCCCAAACCTCCTGCCTGTGTTTTGTGACATTTCCCGTTATGAGTTTTCAAAATGACGCTTTTTAAAAAATTTTATTATGTTATGTTAGTCGCCATACAGTACGTTAGTTTTTGATGTAGTGTTCCACGATTCATTGTATTTGTGTAACACCCTTCCTCCTTCTGATCAAGATTTGCTTTGATGAGCAAAATACATCAGAGAAAGATAAATACTGTATGATTTTACTCATCTGTGGAGTTTCTAAAGAAAAAAAAAACAAATGAGCAAAGAGAAGAAAAAAGAGTCAAAGCAAGAAACACTCTTAAGTATAGAGAACAAGCTGTTGTTACCGAGGGGAGGTGTTTGGGGGAATGGGTTGAATAGGTGATAGGGATTAGGTCATGCACTTGTGATGAGCACCAGGTGTTGCCTGGAAGTGTTGAAGCGCTAGATTGTACACCTGAAATGACTATCATAGTGTATGTGGACTAATTGTACATAAAAACTTTAAAAAAGTTTCCTTGGGAGAATTTCTTTTTCTTTTTAGGATTTTATTTATTTGTATGTATGTATGAGAGAGAGAGAGAGAGACAGAGAGGCAGAGGGAGAAACAGGCCCCCGCTGAGCAAGGATCCCAATGTGGGACTCAATCCCAGGACCCTGGGACCATGACCTGAGCCAAAGGCAGACGCTTAATCGACTGAGCCGCCCAGGTGTCCCCGGAAGGCTTCCTGATCAACAGTCAAGTTCTTTGTATTTAGTGGTTTTGTGTTTGAGTGCCAGCAAAGCTTTTTCAGATCGGCATGTCTCACGTTGGAGGGAATGTGCATCGCGGTTGGAAACTACTCAAGTGACACTTGAGGAACAGGGAGGGTTAGATGGGAGAAACTCTCACGAACTTCCCATGTGAAGTCTGTATCTGCTCAAGATTGAGACCAGTGAGCCAGCATCACTTCATTGGAGACAGTGTTTCTACAGAGGATTGAGAGACAGCAAGTACAGAATCCAAAACAAGATGACAATTCCAAACCATAGGTTGGTTTTAATCCAGGACCCTAGGTCTGAAAGGAGCCAACTGAAAATATTTATTGGCACTTGTTTGGACTGAAGGCAAACCCGGAGTCCTGTATGCCTCCTGGAAGTGTCCTCCCCCAGTGGCTAGGAACAAAAGAGACCAATACTGCAGGAATGCACTGAATGAAATCACTGAGCACATTAGGGAACCTAGAGTACACTGAAGAACATGAAGCAATAGTTAGAGAACTTGTTGCAAGAATAGGAATACTTCTGGGACATTTCAGAAACAGTATTGTTCTTTCAAAAGAACTGTTGAGAACTCTATGGGTTATCAGTAGTGGTGTGTTATGTTGTAAATTCAGAAACCGTGCATTTGGATTAGAATCAGGATTCAGTTAGTAGTTTAGGTAAAAGAAAGACTTTTGAATTCTGAACCTTCTCAACCTCTAGAAATGCTCACAAGATCAAAATGAGGCTATTTTAGGGAAGATCATAATCCAAAGAGGTTTCCTCCTTTTGCAAGAGACTGGGATATGCAGAAAATGGCATGTTCTTTGCACAAAAGAGGTAGAAGGAGCAACAGTGAGAAAAGGAATGCAGGCCTGGTCTGGACATGTGGGGAAAGCTGTCTCCCCAGATGTTTTCTATTTCAATTTGGGAAGTATTTACCTTCTTGTCACCAGATGGTGTACAGGTCCAGTCAGGGTTTGGTGCCTTCTTTCAATGTGTCCCGTGGACCCAAGAGTCCATTCCCTGGGATTTGGCAGCACAAGGTTTGGTTAGCAGTATGTGCTAAGGGCCTCTCAAGGGAGGTTGAAGAGAATCTCTGTGGAGGTGTCTTTTCCGACAGAGAGACTCTCCAGGTTGCAAGGTGTGATGATCAAGGTAAGTGTCCCCTGGGAGTGGCCTGTGAAAAGATTGCTCTGCTACAACACGGTTAGTTTTAATAGAAGCAACTAGATCTTTGCATTATTGAAATATATCCCCCTTTCCCACCTGTGGGTCAAAAGGGGCAGTGGTCGAATGCATGGATGTCCAGTGACTGTCTCCAAGGGTGAGAGTGTGAGTTCCAAAGGAGGTGGACTTGAGATTTCGAAGGAGTAACAGCAATGCCTTTGGCCCAGGTCATTGGAAAATCTGCACATTTTGCGCATTGAGTCCCCAGTATTGCCATTATTGCATTGGACCATCTGTGAAGATAGGGGTTAGTGATGGACAATGAAAGTGTTGTCAAACTGGCCAAACATCACAAACGGGCTGAGGTCCCTGCACGGTAGAATGGGTTTTCTGGTCACTGTGTAGTTCAAGAGGGCTTCCCTGGGAGGGATACTTTTCTCTAACAGGATTGGAGCCACACACGAGTCATTGGCCTTTCTCCCAGGGAAAGCTTTGGTCCAGTGAGGAAACATAGGCACATTGACTAACACTTATTTCCATGAGATGAGGAAGTTGCATGAAATCCACTTGCCAAATCTCAAAGGGTTCATTGGGCAGTTTAAATGCCCAGGGGAGGTATGGATTTCTTTCCCAGGATTGTATTTTGGACCAAGGGGACGAGCAAGGTAGGTACTTTTTGCAGCCTTCTTAATATTTCCCCACCAATATTGGTTCATGAACACTATCAGTTTGTTATTAGCCCAATGGTTTAATGTTTGTACTGTTGTCAGGCATGGGAATTTTAGAATTTTGGGGAGGGCCAGATTGTTACTTGATCCAAGGCAGAATTCTCTCTTTTTATCAGTCATTAGATTCCCAACATTGTTTCTCCTTGTCTGGACCCAGTTGTTGGGCATATCTGATCAATTTTTCCAAATTGTCAATTGGTAGGACATCCCTTCAGCACATGACAGAGGCCTGACTCTCAAGCTCCTTTTGAGCAGATTTTTTGGCAGAAATGTCAGCAAGGCTGTTTCCTCTGGCGTCCAGGGAGTCAAGTGCAGAATATCCCTGGGACCTTAATAATAGCTAGATCTGCAGGCAAAAGTATGGCATCTGATGAATTTTGGACATAGGAGCCATTTTTAAAAATTTTAATTTTATTATGTTATGTTACTCACCATACAGTACCTCATTAGTTTTTTTTTTCTTTAAAGATTTTATTTATTTATTTGACAGAGAGACCCACAGCAAGAGAGGGAACACAAGCAGGGGGAGTGGGAGAGGGAGAAGCAGGCTTCCCGCTGAGCAGGGAGCCCGATGTGGGGCTCGATCCCAGGACCCTGGGATCATGACCTGAGCTGAAGGCAGACGCTTAACGACTGAGCCACCCAGGCGCCCCTAAAGTAAGATTATAAACTGAAATACACACACACACACACACACACACACACCTATGATTATTTAGCACACATTTATTCCCCCAGATATTTACTCATTAACCTACTTTGTACTAGACTCTGTGCAGGGTCCTGGGCATACACAAGTTACAGATTCACACAGCTCATAGTTATTAGAATAAAAAAAATGAGGTGGGATTGTTACTGTCTTTGTCACCCTTGGATGAAATGGCACATACATTAAACCATAGCTGACCTTGAGTTGCAGTATTTTCCATGCAAACATACCAGTTAGAGTCAAAAATGGTGTCATCATTGACTTTAAACTCTACCCCTGGAGCCTCTGGCCTGGGTGGATAATTGCCCTAGGGAGAGTCATTTCTTTTGGGGTTCCCAAGGGGATGAAGGGAACCTTAGATGCCAGATGTAATGATCAAAACATTGACTCCATTTCTTTCTCTAGTCCAGTGGGCAGGGCACCAGGTGCATCCAGAAGAAGAAAGAGCTATTGTTTCCTATGAAGGGAAATGAAAATCACTATTTAAGAGTTTAAGCCCAATTAGTGACCTGCATTTCAGGGCCCCAGACAGTGTAGGTTAGATTATCACACATATTGCTTCCCACTTCACCCTAAATGTTGACACGAGAGGAAGGTTTTGGGTTTACCACGTTTCTCATTTATTCAGATGGATGCTCAGATCATGAGAAATAAGAAGAGAATATAGCAGCACAATTAAGTGCCTTTGGAGCAATGTCATTATCTTCCCTTATTCCGTTGGAATAGAAGCTTCATGAAAGGAGGGATTTTTGTCTGTTCTATTCACGATTCTATCTCTAGCACTTTGGATAATGCCTGGCACATAGTAGCTTTCCCAGGATTTGTTGACTGAATTCATGTATTTCTCCTACAGAAACATTAATATGGGTAGGCTCTTTCTCAGGAGACCTTCTTTTGGCCCTTTCTTGCTCACATACACATTTTCCTTCCAAGGAAGTGTTTGTGATCTGAATGTGTCTGTTATTTGGTCTTCCATTTATCAACTGCCTTGTCAGGTTGAATAACTGATCGTACTGAAAAAAATACTTAGAGGAATGTTTTCCATTAATGGACGTGGAGTTTTTAATTTTGAATATACTTATTAGCAACATATATACACACACATAGACACATACATATATACACTTACACATGCTCTTTGTAGGCTTGTATCTTACAGAAATAGAACTAGTGAATTGTCCTCCCTAGTAGAACCAGTAATTTATCCTCCCTGATAAAACTCAGAGAGGATCCAGTTTGTACCAGGATAAACTATGCTATGCTGTATATCAAATAATCACCCAGATCTCTGTGGTGTATAGAACAACAAAGGTTTGCTTATGTTTTGCTCTTGCTACTTGCCTATCATGGTCTTCTGTGACCTGGTTGATGGAACAACCATTATTTGAAGGGTTACCAGTAGGTGTGGAAGAGTGAGCAATTATATGTTCTAGCTTAGATAGGATAGACATCATTTCCATTCATTGGCCAGAACTTGTCACTTGGCCAGAGTGCATATTCTCGCATTACTTGGGTGGGGAGGTGGGGGGGGGGGGTTTCCTGGGTAATGGCTACTGTAGTTGTCCTTTTACCAGAATATGTTAGATTCATTCTATTTCTGGAAGTCTTTCATAACATAACCCAAAAGAACTTTCCTAGAGGAGCAGTACTTAAAAAAATAAAAACTGACCATTCTGTAACCTTAGCAAACTAGAATTCACATACAGGAGAGTGGTGACAATCATAGACTTTTTGGAACCAGATTTGGAACCAGAGAGAACGGAGTTCAAATTTCATCTGTGCCGCTTAGTGGCTGTGTGGTGTTATGTACAATATTTAGTTTCTCCAAGATTAGTATTTTCCTCCCTAAAACACTTAAGAGATAAGATGAAATGACTGTGAAGATAAAATGAAATTCCGTACAGAGGTGCCAAGCACACAATGTCTAACACACATTCAGATTCATTACATGTTAGCTAGCTTGCAAGTTGGAATGTCTTGATATTTTAGGAGTTGGTGCCTCTTGGGCTAAGTTTTCTTGGCAGGAGATGCTTTCATGTTCACAGGAGGTCAGGCAATTAAGATTGCTCGCATTTGTCTGTGGAGGATGTTCTTGAAAGAGCAGTTCTTTTGAAATGGTTCTTCAGCTTACTCTGTTTAAATTTTAGTAATTTTTTGTGTCCACCCACAATCTCACACACGTATTGTCCTTACTCCAGACTCTCTGGAAGTCTTAGTATTTTCAAGTCTGAACCTTGGATATCTATCAGAATCTCCAGGGTGTTTTTCAAAGCACCTATGTCTGAGTCCCACGTCAGAACAATGAAATCGGTTTCTCTGAGAGAGGGGACTCAGTCATCTGTATTTTTAGAAAGCACCTCTAGTGAGTCTAATGAGCAGAGAGGATGGAGAACCACTGCTCTTCATAGCCTTTCTTTTGCTCACCTTTCCAGCTTCACCTACCACCACGTTTCTCTCCCTTGCCCACCATGCTCCAGCCATCTTTTTTGTTCATTGAACATGCCAAAGTTGTTCCTACTTCAGGGCCTTTGCATACACTGTTCCCTAGCCTGGAATCCATCAACTCAAATTTTCATATAACTGATTCTTTTTTATTTTATTTTATCTTATTTTTTATTGCTTTATTTGACAGAGAAAGACACAAGAAGAGAAGAAACACAAGCAGGGGGAGTGGGAGAGGGAGAAGCAGGCTCCCCGCTGAGCAGGGAGCCCGATGTGGGGCTCGATCCCAGGACCCCGGGATCATGACCTGAGCCAAAGGCAGAAGCTTAACGACTGAGCCACCCAGGCGCCCCAATATAACTGATTCTTGTTCATCAGGTAGCAACTCAAATGTCATAGTTTTAGGGTGTCACATGATCACCCCTCATCCTGCTTTATTTCCTTTCTAACATTTGTTGGTATTTGAGCTATTGCCGATTCATTTGCTTGTTTCATGCCTATGTCCTCACTATTATATGAGATCTATGAAGGTGGAGCCTTTATATGATTTGTTCACTATTGTATGCCCAGGGCTTAGAACAGTATCTGTTCCAAGGTACTTAACCAAACATTTGTTGAATAAATGATTCTTGTCTGCCATTTGCTGACATCATTGGATGATATCATTTTACCAATCAATTCTTATGAAATCTTCACAAAACAATCATTTCCTTAGAAGCAAGACTTGTGGCTTCTCTATGTCTCATGCCCCTTGACACAATTTATATTGTTTATCGATCTGTTATAGGGAGAAAGGAGAAGAAGCACTGGATAAATATCCATTGTTATTGGGATCATCGTATACTATGGCCTTTGCCCTTTGCGCCTACTTCTTTTCTCTTACTGGTTACCATCATTCTTAAGGTTTCTTGGGTTGGAAAGCATTGAGGTTTCTTTTTCTTAAACTCCTCTCTCTAGGGATCATTAAGAAGAAGAAAACTTATGGGACTTGAAGTCAGAGGTTTGAGTTTGATTCTGATTCAGCAGCTTATCAGGGAAAAGCATTTAACCTCCCCGAGCCTGTTAATGAAGTCAGGACACTAACAGTTCCTATCTCAAAAAAACTGTATACAAATAAAGTGAGAGGGGTGCCTGGGTGGCTCAGCTGGTTAATCCTCTGCCTTAGGCTCAGATCATGATCTTGGGGTCCTGGGATCTAGCTCCTCTCAGTGGGGAGTCTGCTTCTTCCTCTCCCTCTGCCCCTCCCCCTGCTTTGCACTCTCTCTCAAAGAAATAGATGAAATCTTAAAAAAAAATAAGAAGCAATAGGTAAAATTACCTTGTATTGTGTGGGAATTCAGCAAATACATTTCAAAAGAATATACCACTCGTATGCCACTTAGATTTGCCATTTTCTTTCTGTCCCTCTTGCTATTGTATAAGAATGGGGGAAGGGACCTCCTTCTCAGTCTCCCTGCCTCCATCCTTCCCTCCTCTGGGCCATCAACATAGATTCTGATCTTTTCCACTATACCATCCTACTCTTCTAAAATATTGTGTAAAAATGTGTGCATTTTCTTTTCACGTGTCAGGAAGTTGTTCACGCTCTCTCATTGTACAGTTTTCTCTTGGATCCGTTGGTGTTGAAGGATAGACCTTTGGAAGCAGAAGGCGCCGTAGAGTTCCAGACCCTTAAGCTTACAGAAGAGAAGGAAATAATAATCTATTTACCTTGAGAGGCTGTGAAATCAAAGGAAAAAGTCACCTGCTCCCACACCTCAATTGCAGTCAAGAATAACTGACTTTCCTGAGACAGATGTTTCTGAGGCAGATCAGACTTTCTCTGTACTCATATACCACATGAGGGAAGTTTTTTTTATTGTAAGATTAAAAACAAAAAGCAGGAGAAATAAAGCAGGATCTAAGATTATAAAAGCTTTCACAATGTGCCGGACAAGAGGACAAATGGAAACAAGTCCATTCATGAAGCTGCATTAAGAAACCCCAGATATTGTTTGAGTTGAGGCACTAGGAGAGACACATACGGAGAGATGTGTCTCGGATTATACTTTGGTTTCTAGGAACTTCCAGCAGCCACCATCAAATACTACTTTGGAGAATCCGGTTTGAATATTGCCTAGCTTAATGGTTTTCAAAGTATGTTTTGGGGATCTTTAGAATCAGAATCATTGTGGCATGCTTTAACTTGTTACCTTATTTGCATTATTTCTCTCATTATTTACATATACATACTACATACACATATGAATATATACATATGTTTGTATATGTATATACACACACATTTTTTTTCTAAACCATTTATTTGAAAGTAAGTTGCAGACATTATTCTCTTCACATTTAAAGTCTTCTGCATTCATCCTTAAGACATAAGAAGGACATTCTTCTGTATAACAATAATACTATTTTCACACCTAAGACAATCATAGTTCCTTGATATCATTTATATCCCTTCCACAACTGAAAATTCTTTATCTCAAAATGTCTTTTCAAGTCTTTTTTTTTTGAAGATCCAGGATCCAAACAAGATCCATGTCATGCATCTTGTTCTTGTGTCTTGTTGGTCTTTTCTAACCTGGAGGAATTCTTCTGCTTTTATTGCCGTGACATTGCCTTTGAATCCAGGGGAGTTGTCTTGTTGAATATTTCACATACCGCACATGTGTGATTGTTTCCTCATTGTTGTGGTTTGAATATTTGCGTCCCCTACCCCAAATTTATATATTGAAATCCTAACCCCTGAGGTGACGGTATTAGGAGGTGGGAATTTTGGGAGGTTATCAGGGATCACCTAATAGTTTAATTGAGCCTACTAGTTTTGAGGCTAATAGTTTACCTTAATGAGGCTTTGCCCTCATGTATGGGATTAGCACCCTTACGACAGAGGCCCGAGAGCTTTCTTGCCTTTTCCACCATGTGAGGATACAAGAAGAGGACCCACATCCAACCATGCTGGCACCTTGATCCCAAACTTCCGGCTCCAGAACTATGAGAACTAAATTTCTGTTGTTTAGAAGCCCACCCCAGTGTGTGGTATTTTGTTATGGCTTCCCAAATGGACTAAGACACTCATGGTATCATTTAACTTGTTAATGTGAATTGGAGATTAGGTTTAGATTGGAGTAGATCAGATTCAGGATCAATATTTTTGACGAGAACATTTCATAGGCAATCCACATACAATACATTGCATCATGTCACTAGGCCTATGTGTCAGATTGTTCCACTGTTAATGATGTGAAATGGGCTTACTTGGTTTAGATGGTGTCAGACACATTTCTCAATTGAAGGTACATTGAGGTAAGCGTGTAATTTGTGGGATAATACTTGGCTCTGTGTGAATATCCTATTTCCTAAAAACTTTCATTGAGAAGAGAGAGCGTCCAATAATGATCCTTATCTGAATCAATCACTGCATTGGAGGTTACAAAAGGTTGATTTTCAAATTCTGTCATTTTTCTACATTTACTAACTGCCATTTTCTCTAAAAAGAACTTTACTTCCTCCTCCTAACCTCAGTATCACTACCGAGTCATAGGATTTTAAAACGTCGATGTTCTAACCAGTTGCAATGATTATTCTTTTTGATGTCTAAATTTTCTCAAATTTGGTCAGTGAGAGCCCTTTTAATGGACTTTTGTATTCCTTTGACACGCCCCCATCATTATTTCATTACTTCTTTACTTTCTCATCTAACGAGAGGTCCCAGGCTTACCTGGTATTCGCTCTGCTCTATACTTGGAAACATCAGTGTCTCATAGGATCTCCTTGAATAGGAAATGATCTTTAGAAGTCATGATGTACGCTCAATGTTGATTCATTATTATTAGATGCCATTGTTTGGAGGAACTTTTTAGTACATAGAACTGGGAAAAACAATTTCCAAATCCAATTTAACATTACAATTGCTTTTTAATGTTTGGGGAGCATTTGTTTCTATTTTCCTTGAAACTATCTATTCATGTATTTTGCCTATTTTCCTACCAAGTTTGGTCTTTTTCTTCTTTAAGAAGCCGGGATATATTAGGGATATTAGCTCTATGTCTGTTAGATAAGTTGCAAATATTTTCACTCCGTACCTCATTTGTAATATCTGACCCCCGTTCACCAGCCTGGAGCTAATTTCTGAAGAAGGGCTCCTTATTCACACGAGCAAAACATGGACAGAAGAAAATGGAATTCCTGTTTTTTGGATGTCAGGCACTGTTTTGGGTGCTTTGTGAACATTTTCTCATTTGCAGCTTATGAAATATCTTTGAATATTATTTCTTGCCTGAAACCCCTGTGGCTAACGTGTTTTAGAATTCCTTGTTTTTCAGTTTTTATAAAGGTGATACGGTGTATAGAACCATCTACTCCCCTAACAGGATCTGGAGCTGCATCTTGAAATCATACTAATAAATATTTCTGCATTGAAATATATGAATATTCCTACTGATTAGGATAAATAAATACTATGGGGAGGAGTTTCACTTGCTGATAGGTCAGGTTATGCAGCCAAATGAGATATGAAAAGCACTTTTATTTTTCAGAGCTTTTCGGATTTTGGAATGTGGATAAGATATGTTGGAGCTCTATCACCTTTACTTTGTAGGCAGGGGAAAGGAGTTTTGGTGTTTGTTTTTTAACCAAATACATCCTCTGACTTTCACCCTCTTCTTCTTTTTCTCTTTGTTTTGTAAGGAAGGGAGGAGGGGGCAAGCTGGAGAGCTTGCGGATTCAAGTGAGTCCCATGAAAAGCGTGGTGTCTCTCCACTTGTCTTCTCTCCACCTCCCTGCAGCCAGGGTGAGACTGAGACGTGCAGCCCCTCTGGTAGCCCAGTATTCTTTATAACCGATATTTAACCAATATTCTTTATACACTTGTTCAATATCTGTTTGGAGGAAAGGCTGTTTGCTGCATGGGGGAAGGATGAAAAAGAAAGATACAGGTGACAGTGTGCAGCCTCATCCCCAGAGTTCCAAGCACAGCAGCTCTGCCCCCAAACGTGCATGCCTCTCTCAGTCGGAAGGACACTCTGCAGTTGGTCTGATCTCCTCTCCTTAGGTGGGTGGTTAGCAACCACCTCCTTTCATTCATGTGTCTTTTATGGGATTAGTACATAGTATACCAAATTACTTCCAGCCACACACT
>NW_022590201.1:0-20784 GCF_004348235.1 Phoca vitulina | reverse complement strand
GAAGCTGCCCCCACCAAAGAGGCGTCTGGAGGCCCAGCACCATCCAGCAGTGGTGTGGCCAGGGCTCAGGAATTCAGAGGCAGCGTGGCAGCACTTCCGGAGGTCCCGCTCACGTTCCCGGAAATATGTGGGGTGCAGAGTGGAGGCTTAGGACTGGCGCTAGCCCCAGGCCGACTTCACGAGCTCCTAGGGAAAAGCGATTGGCACGATGAACTGAAGATGAGGTGAAGCCAGAAGAGTGCCGTGCAGCCAGTGCTGAACCATGCTGCCCCTGGCAGGTGCACGGCGACGGCATGGGCGCCCAGGCCCTGGCTGGCGGCTCATCAAGAGCCCAGTGCTGAGCCCTGGGCCATGGCCTGGATGGGCAAGAGTCCCGTCCTTACAGAAGGATGTCGTGCACTCTCATCACAGAATACAGGTAAGAACCCTATGATCATCAACATTCACTTAACATGATTTTCTAAAAATTCCAGAATAGAAGAGAATTTCAATCATTTAATAAAACTTACCTCCTGGGCGCCTGGGTGGCTCAGATGGTTAAGCGTCTGCCTTCGGCTCAGGTCATGATCCAGGGTCCTGGGATCGAGTCCCACATTCGGCTCTCTGCTCCTTGGGAGCCTGCTTCTCTCTCTCTGTCTCTCATGAATAAATAAATAAAATCTTTAAAAATAATAAAAATAATAAAATAAAAGTTACCTCCCTAAAACCTAAAACAAACACCAAAACTCAGAGAATTCATGGAACCTTTCTGGTATTACCTCATAAATACCTGCTAAACTAGTAAAATTTACAAAAGACACAAGGAAACAAGATACAATGGATAAGGAGAAATAGACCACCAGGGGTGTCAAACACTGAAAACAATAGATACAGGATACAAAGTAAATTTTTTTAATTAACATATAATGTATATTTGTTTCAGGGGTACAGGTCTGTGATTCATCAGTCTTACACAATTCACAGCACTCACCATAGCACATACCCTCCCCAGTGTCCATCACCCAGCCTCCCATCCCTCCCACCCCACCCCCCACTCCAGCAACCCTCAGTTTGTTTCCTGAGATTAAGAGTCTCTTATGGTTTGTCCCCCTCTCTGGTTTTGTCTTGTTTCATTTTTTTCCTCTCTTCCCCTATGATCCTCTGTCTTGTTTCTCAAATTCCACATATCAGTGAGATCCTATGATAATTGTCTTTCTCTGATTGACTTATTTCGCTTAGCATAATACCCTCTGTTCCATCCACGTCGTTGCAAATGGCAAGATTTCTCTTTTTTTTGTCGGCTGCATAATAGTCCCGTGTGTGTGTGTGTGTGTGTGTGTGTGTGTGTGTGTGTGTACACCAACTCTTCTTTATCCGTTCATCTGTCGATGGCCATCTAGGCTCTTTCCATAGTTTGGCTATTGTGGACATTGCTGCTATAAACATTGGGGTGCACATGCCCCATCGGAACACTACATTTGTATCTTTGGGGTAAACACCCAGTAGTGCAATTGCTGGGTTGTAGGGTAGCTCTATTTTCAACTTTTTGAGGAACCTCCATACTGTTTTCCAGATGGCTGCACCAGCTCGCATTCCCACCAAGAGTATACGAGGGCTCCCCTTTCTCCGCATCCCCGCCAACATCTGTCGTTTCCTGACTTGTTAATTTTTGCCATCCTGACTGGTGTGAGGTGGTATCTCATTGTGGTTTTGATTTGTATTTCCCTGATGCCCAGTGATGTGGAGCACTTTTTCATGCGTCTGTTGGCCATTTGGATGTCTTCTTTGCAGAAATGTCTGTTCATGTCTTCTGCGCATTTCTTGATTGGATTATTTGTTCTTTGGGTGTCGAGTTTGATAAGTTCTTTATAGATTTTGGATACTAGCCCTTTATCTGATATGTCATTTGCAAATATCTTCTCCCATTCTGTTGGTTGTCTTTTGGTTTTGTTGACTGTTTCTTTTGTTGTGCAAAAGCTTTTTATCTTGATGAAGTCCCAATGGTTCATTTTTGCCCTTGCTTGGTGTGTCTAGGAAGAAGTTCCTGCAGCTGAGGTCAAAGAGGTTACTGCTTGTGTTCTCCTCAAGGATGTTGATGGATTCCTGTCTCACATTTAGGTCTTTCATCCATTTTGAGTCTATTTTTGTGTGTGGTGTAAGGAAATGGTCCAGTTTCATTCTTTTGCATGTGGTTGTCTAATTTTCCCAACAGCATTTGTTGAAGAGACTGTCTTTTTTCCATTGGACATTCTTTCCCGCTTTGTCGAAGATTAGTTGACCATAGAGTTGAGGGTCCATTTCTGGGCTCTCTGTTCTGTTCCATTGATCTATGTGTCCGTTTTTGTGCCAGTACCATACTGTCTTGATGATGACAGCTTTGAAATAGAGCTGGAAGTCCGGAATTGTGATGCCACCAGCTTTGCTTTTCTTTTTCAACATTCGTCTGGCTATTCGGGGTCTTTTCTGGTTCCATACAAATTTTAGGATTATTTGTTCCATTTCTGTGAAAAAGTTGATGGTATTTTGATAGGGATTGCAGCCTGGGTTTAGGCTCTATTTGTTTGCTCTGGGTAGCATAGACATTTTCACAATATTTGTTCTTCCAATCCATGAGCATGGAACGTTTTTCCACTTCTTTGTGTCTTCCTCAATTTCTTTCATGAGTATTCTATAGTTTTCTGAGTACAGATTCCTTGCCCCTTTGGTTAGATTTATTCCTAGGTATCTTATGGTTTTGGGTGCAATTGTAAACGGGATCGATTCCTTAATTCCTCTTTCTTCTGTCTTGTTGTTGGTGTATAGGAATGCCACTGATTTCTGTGCATTGATTTTATATCCTGCCACTTTACTGAATTCCTGTATGAGTTCTAGCATTTCTGGGGTGGAGTCTTTTGCGTTTTCACATAGAGTATCACGTCACCTGCAAAGAGTGAGAGTTTGACTTCTTCTTTGCTGATTCGGATGCCTTTTATTTCTTTTTGTTGTCTGATTGCTGAGGCTAGGGACTTCTAGAACTATGTTGAATAGCAGTGGTGATAGTGGACATCCCTGCCGCGTTCCTGACCTTAGGGGGAAAGCTCTCAGTTTTTCCCCATGGAGAATGATATTCGCTGTGGGTTTTTCATAGATGGCTTTTATGATATTTAAGTGTGTACCCTCTATCGCTACACTGTGAAGAGTTTTAATCAAGAAAGGATGCTGTACTCTGTCAAATGCTTTTTCTGCATCTATTGAGAGTATCGTATGGTTTTTGTTCTTTCTTTTATTAAGGTAGTGTATCACGTTGATTGATTTGCAGATGTTGAACCAACCTTGCAGCCCAGAAATAAATCCCACTTGGTTGTGGTGAATAATCCTTTTAATGTTCTGTTGGATCCCATTGGCTGGTATTTTGGTGAGAATTTTTGCATCCATGTTCATCAGGGATATTGGTCTGTAATTCTCCTTTTTGATGGGGTCTTTGTTTGGTATTGGGATCAAGGTAAGGCTGGCGTCATAAAATGAGTTTGGAAGTTTTCCTTCCATTTCTATTTCTTGGAACAGTTTCAGAAGAATAGGTATTAATTCTTCTTTAAATGTTTGGTAGATTTCCGCTGGGAGGGCATCTGGCCCTGGACTCTAGTTTGTTGGGAGATTTTTGATTACTGCTTCAATTTCCTTGCTGGTTATGGGTCTGTTTAGGTTTTCTATTTCTACCAGTTTTGGTAGTTCATATGTGTCTAGGAAGGCATCCATTTCTTCCCGATTGCCTAATTTGTTGGCATACAGTTGCTCCTAATATGTTCTTATAATTGTTTGTATTTCTTCAGTGTTGGTTGTGATCTCTCTTCTTTCATTCATGATGTTTATTTATTTGGGTCCTGTCTCTTTTCTGCTTGATAAGTCTGGCCAGGGGTTTATCGATCTTACTATAATTCTTTCAAAGAACCAGCTCCTAGTCTCGTTGTCTGTTCTACTGTTCTTTTGGTTTCTACTTCATTGATTTCTGCTCTGATCTTTATTATTTCTCTTCTGCTGCTGGGTTTAGGCTCTATTTGCTGTTCTTTCTCCAGATCCTTTAGGTGTAGGGTTAGGTTGTGTATTTGAGACCTTTCTTGTTTCTTGAGAAAGGCTTGTATTGCTCTATACTTTCCTCGTAGGACCGCTTTTGCTGCATCCCAAAGATTTTGAACAGTTGTGTTTTCATTTTCATTTGTTTCCATGATTTTTAAAAATTCTTCTTTAATTTCCTGGTTGACCCATTCATTCTTTCGTAGGATGCTCTTTAGCCTCCATGTATTTGAGTTCTGTCCAACTTTCCTCTCGTGATTGAGTTCAAGTTTCAAAGCAGTGTGGTCTGAAAATATGCAGGGAATGATCCCAGTCTTTTGGTACTGGTTGAGACCTGATTTGTGACCCAGGATGTGATCTATTCTGGAGAATGTTCCATGTGCAGTAGAGAAGAATGTGTACTCTGTTGCTTTGGGATGGAATGTTCTGAATATATCTGTGAAGTCCATCTGGTCCAGTGTGTCACTTAAGGCCCTTATTTCCTTGTTGATCTTTTGCTTGGATGATCTGTCCATTTCACTGAGGTGGGTGTTAAAGTCCCCTACTATTATTGTATTATGTCAATGTGTTTCTTTGATTTTGTTTTTCATTGGCTTATATAATTGGCTGTTCCCATGTTAAGGACATAAATATTTACAATTGTTAGATCTTCTTGTTGCATAGACCCTTTAAGTAGGATATAGTGCCTTCCTCATCACTTATTACAGTCTTTGGTTTAAAATCTAATTTGTCTGATATAAGGATTGTCACCGCAGCTTTCTTTTGGTGTCCATTAGCATGGTAAATGGTTTTCCAGCCCCTCACTTTAAACCTGGAGGTGTCTTTGGGTCTAAAATGAGTCTCTTGCAGACAGTGTATCGATGGGTCTTGTTGTTGTTGTTTTTTAATCCAATCTGATAGCGTGTGTCTTTTGATTGGGGCATTGAGCCCATTGACATTCAGGGCAACTACTGAAAGATATGGATTTAGTGCCATTGTATTGCCTGCAAGGTGACTGTTACTGTATATTGTCTTTGTTCCTTTCTGATCTATGTACTTTTAGGCTCTGTCTTTTCTTAGAGGACCCCTTTCAATATTTCTTGTAGGGCTGGTTTGGTGATCACAAATTCTTTTAGTTTCTGTTTGTCCTGGAAGCTTTTTATCTCTCCTTCTATTTTCAATGACAGCCTAGCTGGATGTAGTATTCTTGGCTGCATATTTTTCTCATTTAGTGAGAATACATCATGCCAGTCCTTTCTGGCCTGCCAGGTCTCTGTGGATAGATGTCTGCTGCCAATCTAAAAAGTTTAACGAAATCGGAGGAAAACTAGAGGGGCAGGTGACTGCCATATCCGCAGGAGGCCATGGGGCGAGCATGGCCCCTCCCCAAGTAAATTTGCTTAAAGAAGAATAAGAGCATAGAAAACATGACAAAAGAACAAGATACAGTCAAAAAGTATTAGGGGGATTTCCCTGAAAGAAAAAAAAATCTACGGAGAACGCCTAGGAATGAGAAATAAAAGAGTAGAACATAGAAATTGGGGGATCAGTGAAATATTACATACTACACATAGGTGAAGAGTGAGTAAGAAACTGCGGTGTCAGCTGTTAACCTCACAGCAGTGATTTTGCCAGCAAAATAGGCGTTTCAGAGAATTGCAGCTCAGGACGAGCAAGCGACAGGAGAACCACAGGCTAGTCTCACAAACAAAGGGGAGGAACGTTACTTTAGGGTGAAGAAGGAGGAAGTTGGGAGGGTGGTTTTGAAGGAAAGTCCGCCGGAGGCTAGCAGGGCTTCAGGCTGACGCTGGGTTCTGGCAGCTGAGCTGCAGGGGCGGTGGATTTCGTGTGGGAGCCCCATCTTTTTTTTTTTAAGATTTATTTATTTATTTATTTGACAGAGAGAGAGAGAGACAATGAGAGAGGGAACACAGGCAAAGGGAGTGGGAGAGGGAGAAGCAGGCTTCCCGCTGAGCAGGGAGCCCGATGCGGGGCCCGATCCCAGGACCCTGGTCTCAGGACCCTGGGATCATGACCTGAGCCAAAGGCAGAGGCCCATTGACTAAGCCACCCAGGCATCCCATGGGAGCCCCATCTTTCCCTGCGGGACCCATAACTCATGATGCTTCCTGGGACGGACACGGAGGGGTAGGCGCCCGCTTCCAGCCTCCCCTTCTAGCTCCCAGAGTCCATTCTCGTGAGGTTTTCCCTTTACTCTTTTTCACAAACCTGAACACATTGCTTAAATGAAACTCACAGAAGAAAAGAGATGGGAAACGCAAAGAGAGACTGGAATGCGTGGACAATGGCAGGACACAGTGTAATAGAGAAGTAGGGAGAACTCCAAAGAAGTTGAGGGAATAGAGCACAGGCAATATTCAAAGTAAGAACCGTGGAGGATTTGCCAAGGGGACCAAGGACCGAGGCGAGGGAGATAGGAGGTACCGTTTCCTCGGCATGAACTTTCAGTTTTATGGGATGAAAAGAGACGTGCGGATGGGTGACGGTGATGGACACACAACGAGTTGATCGAACTTAATACCACTGAACTGAGCACTAAAAAATAGTCAAGGAAGTAACGTTCTTACTATGAGTATTTTAAAACCATAAAAAAAGAAACAAATGGAAAACATGGGGTAAACTGAAAATAGGACGTAAAGTATAATCATTCTACGTCAGTTATCATATGTATGTAAACAGAATGAATTTGGGAGGAAAAGACAACGAGTTGAGGCTGGCAAGAAGACACCGTTGCATGGCGCTCCGGGACGGGGGGGCAGTGTGGGGGGCCGTCAAGTTCCCGAGAGGTTGAAAGTCGCAGGATGGAAATATACATCCCAGGCAACCGTGACCAAAAGATGCACCCATGATGCTGGGGTGGGAGGTGCACTAGTGTCTTCAGTGGACCAGGGGAGGGCCCCCCGGGACCGAGAGCCAGCATGGGGCCTCTTGCCACCCACTCAGTAGGCTGCCTAGAGGGATGGAGGCATCAGAGCCGCCGCAGGTGGCGATGAACGCACCGCACGAGCCCTCGGGCTGTCAGAGTCTTCTCCAGCGCCCAGCTGGAGTACGGATGCATCTGGCGACGTCAGGGACACTGCCAGAGAGAGCCGCGCGGGAGAAGCCCCCACCACAGAAAGCTCCGGGTCTGTACAGCTGCCTGGCTTAGAGAGCGTGATGTCCGCTCAGGATGACAAGATTCGCTAACAGCCCTCTCATTGTCTCACCGCTGTCCCGTCTCAGACCGATGAGCAAGCCGGGTGGCAGACGGGGAGAGATAGGAAGAGGCACGCGCGCACACACACTCACACACACACCCCTTCCCCCTTCCCACTGCTGGCGCCACCTCACGGAGACCCAAGTTCAAAGCAGTGAGCGCTGCAGTTTTCAACGTGGAGGACAGGAAGCAGAACGTGAACGAGATGACGGAAACCCAGAGTCACAGGCGTAGGAGACGATCCCGGGGAGGAAGCAGGAAGCACTAAGGTACAGCGCTTGGAGATGCCGGTGTTCCATGGAAAGGCACCCGTGGGCTCCACGGCGTCAAAGACCCTAGTGGGGTGGAGGCACAGGGTGCTGGGCGGCCGAGGGTGTCTGCTCGCCAGGGCTGTTTGTCCACTCAGGAAACACTGCCTGTGTCTTCACCCACGTCACACCTGCCACCCATGAGGCCAGGCCGAGTTGTTGGTCCAGCGTGGAAGGACAAGCTAAAAGGCCAGCCCGCTGCACTTGGAGTCGCATGTCTTCCCCGAGCTGCGCACAGCAGCTGCGCAGAGAGTCCAGATTCCATGCAGAAGCTGCGGCCCCTGTGGGGTCCACTCTCTGTCTGGCTTTCGGATTGCCGGTGTGTCTCCTGCTGGCGATCAGCCTGGAAGGGGGAGCTCGGGGAGGGTCAAGGCTGTTTGTCTGCTCCTTGGTCTGTCTGCTGGGAGGAGCCCGGGTGCATCTCCCCTCCCTGACTTCACAGCACTTGACCAGGTGGCCGGGGCCCTGTCCTCTGCTGGTCTGCAGCCTGCAGCAGGGGAGAAGCCACTGTCCCCAGCCTGGGGCCTGTGTCCCGACTGTGTCCCGCCGGCCCCGAGCAGGCTCCGCGGCACCCACACTGGCCTGCGGGCCTCGAGGTCCGTTGCCTTCTCGCAGGCGCCCACTTCGGGGTGGAAGGAACACCGGACCCAAGCCAAGCCCTAGAAGACGGGCAGGCGTCCATCTATCTACCTCCCCACCCGCAGCGCACCTACCTCCCTGTTTCCCCCAACACAAGGCCCCATCTCGGGGCCTCCGTCTCTCCCAGACCCGCTCGGGTCCTTACTTTAAACAGCTGTGTTTAGTGCACGTCATTGTCTCGTTTTCAAAGGCTGTGCTTGAAACATCGTGCTGTTGTGAGCGGCTGACACGTGTTCCTCGTCACTCGGTGCTGTCTGTCTTGCCACCTGGCCCTGCCATCGCCGCGGGTCCTTCTCCCTGCATGCCCTGTGGCAGCGCTGCCCAGCGCTGTGCGGAAGCCAGCTGCGAGCACGGAAGGCAACCACGCGCTTCCCTTGCACCACGTCGCGTGTGGTGGTTCGTGCTGAGCAGGGGAAGGAAGGAAGGCAGAACCCCCGTTTCCATCACTTGAACTTCAGTGGTGCGCACGGGCGGCCTTTAAAACCCTTCCCCCACCCCCACCCCCCACCCCCGACTGGGCATCTGGGCGCGCTTCTTCCCGGTTTCTCGCCAGCTTTCCCTAGTGCACAAGTGCACACATGATACCATGTTGGGAGCATAATACCACGGAAATAAGGGGGTGGAAACTGCTGGATGCTAGGGCACGTTCTGTGCGGTGCTTCCCGCTTCCGGAAGAGGGGTCCCCTGTGTGTCCCCTCCCCCGCCCCGCCCCCGCGCCCTGCGGGTCGCCGGCCATCCCTGTGGGCGGGGCTCGAGGCGCGGCTGCAGTTGGCCTGCCGGCCTCCAGAGGGCGACCCGGAGTCCCCACGTCTGGGCGGCGAGGGCCCGGGAGCTCCGCGGTGGGCGCCGCCCGGCAGCTGCTGCGGCCGCGCTGGGCTTGGGGCTGCCTCCCGCAGCCGAGGGGAGGGAGTCCGAGAAGCCCCTTGGGGGAGCAGCCGCAGTCCCTGGAGTTGGGGGCAGGAAGGACCGGGGATGAAGTGCGGACGAGCCGGGGCGCAAGCCCCAGGGCAGGAAGGAGGGCGGACCCGGATGGACTTGCTCCCAGCAGCCGGCACACCTCAGCTCTTTTGCAGAGACGGGCCCGGGGCTCAGGGTGCCCCTCAGCTGACGGCCCCTCTTCCGGACGCTGGGCCTTGGGGCGCCCGCCCCATTCAGGCACACCATGCGCAGGCCTAGCCCTGGCCCGCCTCTGACCTGAGTTCTTCTCCCGCCCGCACTGGCGAGCCCTCAGCGCGGCCGGGCAGTGCCAGGGCGGGGGATCTCCCTCTCAGGCCCCCCCTGTGCTCTCGGGCCTCGCCGGCCTGGGCCCGCTTGGCCCCTTGCCCCCACCCCCATCCCCCAGCTCGGCCTCAGAGGAGACAGCCGCCCGCCCCCCAGGGACTGCCTTCCCCAGAGGAGGCCTCCAGGGAGGGCCTGCCAGGCCTGTGGGGCCGCTGCGGGGAGCGGCAGCACTGACAGCCCTCCTGTGTGCGCACCAAGGAGGAAGCTTCGCAAGAAGGTTTTTCTGGGACCCGCTCGTGGGTCCCGGGGCTGGGGCGCGGGGAGGCCCCGGGAGTTCGGGGCAAGTTCGGGAATGTCTGCTGCCAGCACCTCCCTGTTGGAGCCGGCCCCACGGTTCCTCTGGGCAGGAGAGGCTGACTGCGGGCCACCCAGATCCCCAGCTTCCTCGTGGCAGGCTGTGTGGGGCCACGGAAAGCTGGCCCGTGGCCCGGCGACAGCGCTCACAGGCCCGAGAGTAGAGCAGCAGAGACCACGAGGGGCTGGGGCTGGAGGGCCCACGGGCAGGGACGGGCAGCGGGAGTGTCCAGCGTGGCCTGGGCCGGTGTGGCTCCAGCCGGGCCCTCTGCCCGAGGACAGCTTGTACACCGGCCGGGGCTGCGGCAGCGCGCACCTCTCAGCTTGCTGAAGGGGCCTTGGCAGTTCTGACTCCTCCCCCGCCCCACCGCCAGCCCACGGAAGGGGCAGGAGCAGGGAACGGATTCAGTTGGAGGGGGGACCCTAGGAGGTGGCAGAAGCCCGGGGCCTCTGTCCCCTCCTCTGAACATGGGAACAATGACAGCGATAGCCACCTCGTGGGAATGCTGCCAGGCGTCGGGGAGATAGATGTCCTGGGACCCCAAACCGTGGATCCAGCCCCCAGAGGGTGGGGAGCCCGTGCCCACACACCCCCCCTTTCCCGCTACACACTTGATAATGCGGCCCCCAGACTGAGCTCCGAGTCTGCACCCCCGAGAGCATGCTTGCGAAGGACGAGAAAGGAGGGTCTGGGCACTGAACACAGGCCCGGGCAGGCCGGCCAAGCGTGGGCCATGGCGAGCCGTGCCTCTCACTTCCCTGCCCCAGGAGTGGCTTGCAGGCCACCCCGCCAGTGACCGTCGCGTCCTGGGCACTCCCTGCTCCTGAGCTGAACCAGCCAGGCCAGACAGACAGGGCCTCGGCCACATCAGTGCCATCCCCAGGTGGGTCTTTGGATTCCTCTAACTGCCCCCCTGGGACTGAAAGCCCTCACTGGCAGGGACCCTTGCCAGCTCAGGGCTCACGTCTCGGTCCCCTGCACCCAGCCTAAGGCCTGGGGAAGAGCAGTCAAAAAAGGCCCGTGGGTTAGTGGGATTAATGTCCTCCCACTCCTCCCTGCTCTGGTCCTTGTAGAAAGGACAGGAAAATAGCCCAGGTCCCTCTCATCTCTTGATAAGATAAGGGACCCATCCATCTTGCTCCCTTCCCCCACTGGGGAGGAGGGAAGGGCCCCTACCCCTGCCAACCCCACTGAGCCCCCAGTCCAGACCCCGCACCTGCTCTCGACACCCACCCGCCAGCAGGCCTTGCGTAAGTGCGAGACAAGGCACCCATCCATCTCTTTCCTCCTCCTCCAGCCGGAGGCCTCCAGCCCTGACCCCTGCCCTGGGTTTCCTGGCCTGGTCCAGGGACAGCTTCTCCCATGACGTGATCAAGTCAGCCGGTCCAGGCCTCCAGGCGAGATAAAAGGATTGCGCTGACCGGGGGCGGAGGGAGCATCAGAATGGCATTCAGGGCAAAGGCACGAGGGTGGCTGGCAGGGCGCTGGCTGTCCCTGAGCTGGGCACGCGCACTGGGCACCAGAGCCGCTCCGGCCGCCAAGGCGGTGCTGCCCTTCGAAGCCATACCCCAGTGTCCCGGCAACAAGTGGATGAGGGTGCTGCAGATCTGGAAGGAGCAGGGCTCTGAGAACTTTCACCTGGAGATGCACCGGACCTTCCAGGAGCTGGGGCCCATTTTCAGGTAAAGCCCGTCCTGCCCGCCTCGGGGAGAGCACCCTCACCGGCTCTCGCGACCGGCTGCTGAGGCCCGGCTGGGCGCCGCGCAGGCGCACTGCCACATGCCAGCCGGGCGCCCCGGCCTGTGCTCTGTCCGCGGCCTTCGGGAGGCAGGCTGGGGGCTGAGCGGTGCCTGGAGCCGCTCTGTGCCTTTGGCCATGGACACCGCGGCTCTTGGTGAGGACGGAGCGCTCCCCGGCTGGCCGCTGAGAGGGCAGAGCGCAGACGGGAGAGCAGGAGAGGCTTCCTGGGTTAGACAGCGGGACGCAGCGCCTGCTCCGAGCCCCGGTCCGCGGTCCGGGAGAAGGGAGAGGCCCACAGGAGACAGGCCGGCTTGGTTCTGCGGCGTGAGGCCCAGGGTGGGACACGGCCCCCCAGCAGGGCTCTGAGCTTCGTCCCGCAGGTATGACGTGGGAGGGACGCACATGGTGTACGTGATGCTGCCCGAGGACGTGGAGAGGCTGCAGCGAGTGGAGAGCCCTCAGCCCTGGCGGCCGCCCCTGGACCCCTGGCTGGCCTACCGACAGCATCGTGGGCACAGATGTGGCGTGTTCTTGCTGTGAGAGCCAGTCGGGGGGTGGGGGGCGGGGCGGGGGCGCAGCCCGGTGCAGGGATGGCGAGGCCGGGAAGCCCGCAGGCGCCCCCGCCCCGGGCCTGTGCACGGGGGGTCCTGTGTGTCCCGGGGCTGGGGAGGGGCGGTGGGGCCCTGGCCCTAGAGAGGAGGAAGGACGACCACCGCCATTAGGGAGCACCCACCCTGCGCCCGCCTCCGCAGGTTGTCCCAGCAGGGTGGGCTTCTCCCTTCCTATAGGTCGGGAAGCCCAGGCCTGGGGGAGGGGAGTTACTGGCCAGGCGTCCATGTCAGCGTGTGCCGGGGCCTCACGGCCCCCCGGGACTGCAACCCTCCGCAGGAGGACCCCTGCGGGATTTAGAGTTGAGCACAGGTAGCTTGGGAGGGAGAGGCTGGGGGATGGGGAGAGGGCGGCCAGTAGAAGAAGGCACCTTTGTTCAGAAGCTAAACTCTAAGTGGGTGCCTGCATGAGCATGAGTCTGTGCGTGTGCCCGTGTGTGTGTGTGTGTGTCTGGGGCGAGTGTCTGACTGGGTGGACCTCTCTGCGCCCTGGGAATATGCTTGTGGTGTGTGTGGGTCGCTCACGTGTGCTCACCTGTCATACGCGTGTGAATGCAGGTGTGTTTGCCCATGTTGGCTTGCTCCTGTTCGTGTTCATGCCACTGCATGCGTGTTGGCACGTGTGCGTGTTCTTGCTCATTGTTGTGTGTGCGTGCATGTGGTTTTGTATGTACCTGCACACGTATGAGTGTGCCTGCGTGGGTGTGCATGGTTTTGAGCGTTCCAATGTGTTGTGGGAGTTGTGCTTGTGGGAATTGTGGGTGTGTTCACGTGTGTTGTCTGTGTCAGCGAGCACATATACAGGTGCCCGGTGTGTCATGTGCCCCTTTCTGGGCATATGTGTGTGCACTGGTGTGCAAATGTGCAAGTGTGTGCATGTGATCATTCTCACTACCTGCAGGCAGCCAGCCGAAGAAAAGAGGGTGTTTGCTCGAATGTGGCTGAGAATGCAGATCCTCCCCACCATTCGCTGGAGACATCTGCGGAGCCCCCGTTGCTTTGGGCTCTGGTTTGCTTGGAGAAAATCTGGTCTAATTTAATCATCATCACCCTGTTGGGGAGAATGCTTTTCTCCTCCTCCTCCCCCTCCTCCCCCCATCCTCCTCTTCTTCTTCTTCTTCCTCCTCTTCTTTTCTTCTTCTTCTTCTTCTTCCTCGTCCTATTCCTCTCCTCCTCCTCTTCTTATTCGTCTTCTTCCTCCTCTTCTTTTCCTTCCTCTTCTTTTTCTCCTTCTCCTCCTCTTCCCCCTCTTCTTCTTCTTCCTCCTCCTCCTCTTCCTCTTCTTCTTCTTCCTCTTCCTCTTCTTTTCCTTTCTCTTCTTTTTCTCCTTCTTTTCCCCTTCTTCTCCTCCTCCTCCTGCTCCTCTTCCTTCTTTCTAATTGAGGTATAATTAACATACACTGTTATATTAGTATCAGGTGTACAATGTAATGATTCAACACTTCCATACATTACTCAGTGCTCATCATGACAAGCGTACTCTTGATCCCCATCCCCCACTCCCCCCCCCCACACACCCCCCCACCCCCTCCCCTCTGGCAACCACCAGTTTGTTCTCTGTATTTAAGACTCTGATTTTTGTTTGTCTCTTTCTTTCTGTGTTTGTTCCTTTGCTTTGTCTCTTAAATTCCACATATGAGTGAAATCTTATGGTAATCTTTCTCTGCCTTTTTTCACTTAGCATATTACCTTCTAGATCCATCCGTGTTGTTGCAAATGGCAAGATCCCATTCTTTTTAGTGACTGAGTAATATTCCATCTTATATAGAAATATCTATCTATATATCTTGACAATCATAAATAGTGCTGCAATAAACATCGGGGTGCAGGTATCTTTTCGGATTTGTGTTTTCATTTTCTTTGGGTAAATAGCCAGTAGTGGAACTAGTTTTAACTTTTTGAGGAACGTCCATACTCTTCTCCAGAGTGGCTGCAACAGTCTGCATTCCCAGCAACAGTGCACGAGGGCTCCCCTTTCTTCACATCCTCGCCAACACCTGTCGTTTCTTGTGGTTTTGATTTTAGCCATTCTGACAGGTGTGAGGTGATGTCTCATTGTAGTTTGATATGTATTTCCCTGATGATGGGTGATGTTGAACATCTTTTTGTGTGTCTGTTGACCATCACTATGTCTTCCTTGGAAAAATGTCTATTCAGGTCTCCTGCCGTTTTTAATCGGACCATTTATTTGTTCGGTGTGCGATTGCATGAATTCTTTATCTGTTTTGGATATTTAGGTTATCATATGTATCATTGGCAAATATCTTCTGCCACTCAGTAGCTTCCCCTTTTCCTTCTGTTGATGGTTTCCTTCGCCGTGCAAAACCTTTTCATTTTGGTGAAGTCCCGATAGCTTAATTTTGCTTTCCTTTCCCTTGCCTCAGGAGACACGTCTAGAAAAATGTTTCTACAGCCCATGGCAGAGACATTACTGCCTGTGTTCTCTTCTTGGAGTTTTATGGTTTTGGGTCTCATACTTTGGTCTTTCATCCATTTCGAGTTTATTTTTGTGTATGGTGTAAGGAAGTGGTCTAGTTTCATTCCCCCGCATGGGGCTGCCCAGGTTTCCCAGCACCATTTGTTGAAGAGACTGTCTAGATTGATTGACCATACAGTCGTGGGTTTGCTTCTGGGCTTTCTCTCCTGTTTCACGGATCTGTGTGCCTGCTTCTGTGCCAGCACCACACAGAATGATCACCACCGCTTTGTCGTATAGCTTGAAATCTGGGATTGTGGTACCGCCAGCCTTGTTTTTCTTTCTCCAGGTTGCTTTGGCTGTTCAAGTCTTTGGTGGTTCCATACAAATTTTAGCATCATTTGTTCTAGTTCTGTGAAGAATGTTTTGGTCTTTTGATAAGGATTGCACTGAATCTGTAGATTGCTTTGGGTCGTGTGTACATTTTAACAAGATTCATTCTTCCAAACCATCAGCGTGGGATAGCTTTCCATTTCTTTGTGTCGTCTTCAGTTTCTTTCATCTGTATCTTACAGTTTTCAGAGTACAGGGCTTTCACCTCCTTGGTTAAGTTTATTCCTAGGCATTTTGTTATTTTTGGTGCAATTGTAAATGGGACTGCTTTCTTCATGTCCTTTTCTGCTACTTCGTTATTAGCGTACAGAAATGCAACAGGTTTCTGTATACTAATTTTGTATCCTGCGACCTTACTGAATTCAGTTATCAGTTCTGGTTTTTGTTTTGTTTTTTGGTGGAGCCTTTAGGGTTTTCTGTATATAGTATCATGCCATCTATAGGTGGGGAGAACATTTTATTACTTCTTCCTTACCCATTTAAGTCATAGCCACAGCAATCAGACAAGAAAAAGAAATAAAAGGCATGCAAATTGGAAAGGAAGAAGTAAAACTCTGGGCTCTGTTTGGAGTATATTATGTGAGAGGCGGTTTGGCTCCTGCCCTGGAGGAGCAGGAGACACGCGGGGGCAGGACTAGGTGTGACTGGCACAGGGGCAGCATTCTCAGCAACAGGGAGGGTGGGAGGTGAGGGATGCCAGGGGCCTCTCACTCTGGGGCATGGTGTGAGCAGGGTGGCAAAGGTCGACAGGAGGGCCAGCCTCCCTCCTTCCTCCCGGGAAAGGGAGGGCCCGGATGGGTGCTGATGTGCCAGCAAGGGACCCCATAGGTGTGCACGAACAAACGCCATGAACCCACGTGGCACGGCCAGGCAGAGGTTCTGGGCTCAACCCACTTTAGACTGGAGCACGCTGGGCACAGCACACAAGGCCTCCCTGAGAGAAAGGGCTGCAGCCGAGGCCGACAGGCGGGCAGCCTGCTCCCTAGGACCAGCAGGCAGCTCCCTGCCTCACCCCTTCCCCTTGGAGACAAGGAAGATGGGGTCCAGGGCTGGCCCCCACCTGCTGACTCTGGCCTCCCTGAAGCTCCTCTCTCTGCTCCACAGAAATGGGCCTGAATGGCGCTCAAACCGACTGAAGCTCAACCCAGACGTGCTGTCGCCGCAGGCCGTGCAGAAGTACATCCCCATGGTGGATGGGGTGGCGAGGGAGTTCTCAAGGGCCCTGAAGTCGAGAGTGCTGCAGAATGCCCGGGGGAGTCTGACCCTGGACATCCAGACAAGCATCTTCTACTACACCATAGAAGGTAGGGAGGTGCCGGGCTCGGTGTGGCAGGGGCAGGCCAGGAACTGGGACTGGGATGGGGCAGGTGTGCGGGAGGAGACCCCCGTGAGGCCACTGGCTGCCTGGGGCTCAGCAACCGTACCCTCTCCACAGCAAGCAATTTAGCCCTTTTTGGAGAGCGGCTGGGCCTCCTCGGCCATAGCCCCAGTCCTGCCAGCCTGAACTTTATCCGGGCTCTGGAGGCCATGTTGAAGTCCACTGCACAGCTCATGTTCATGCCCAGGGGCCTATCCCGCTGGACAAGCACCAAGGTGTGGAAGGAGCACTTCGAGTCCTGGGACTACATCTTCCAGTATGGTGAGGGCCAGAGACGGGGCCAGCTCGTGGAAGAGAGTTGGGTAGCAAGGACACCAGGGTCCCCAGTGTCCACTCCCCAAAGTCTGGGGGGAGGGCCGAGGCCACATTGGGGGGCTCGTGGCGTCTCTGTGGCCCGAGAGACTTGGCGAGGAGGCTGGGCTGGGCTGGGCTCCTGGCACAGGAGCAGGGTGTCTTGGGGGTGTGGTGGGCTGCTGGGCAGGGGATTGAGGAGAAGGCTGCCCAGCACCAGGCCCAGGCCCCTCTGTGCCCCACAGCCAACAATGCCATCCAGAAGATCTACCAGGAGCTGGCCCTCGGCCGCCCGCAGCACTATAGCGGCATCGTGGGGGAGCTGCTGATGCACGCAGACATGACCCTGGAGTCAGTCAGGGCCAACTCCATCGATCTCACCGCCGGGAGCGTGGACACGGTCAGGCCAGCGACCCACCCTGCCCTAGGACACGGAGCCTCCCAACTACAGGCAGCATCCCCCCATGCCAAGTGGCTCCTAAAGGCCCCTGTTTGGAGCCGATGGAAGGCTCTGATCTGAGGGGGGTGTGGGGGGGGACACGACTTGGGAGCTGACCTTCCAAGGGAAGGGGTGGCAGTTGCTTGGGAGAGAAGCCGTGCTCCAGGCCCAGTGCAGAATGGCTGAGGCCCAGGGACATGCAGCAGCACAGACCCCCTTCAAACGTCTGGGTCCTGGGAAGAGGGGAGGGCTGAGATGCAGCTGGAGGGATACCTGCACAAGGAGCCCCTCCCAGGGACAGTACATTTGGCTCTCATTAGAGATGCTTTGGAGGTGACAGGCTGATGACGGAAAGGGCAGCACGGGGCTCCAGCTTGTGGAAGAGAGAGCAGATGGCAACCCAGCTCGCAGGGGTGGGTGTAGGGAGGTGCAGGCAGGTCCCAGGGCATGGAGTGCAGCCGAAGCCTCCTGCCCCTAGACCCAACCTTCATCTGCCCCCATCCCCGAGGTCCCCTCTGGGCCAGGCACCCAGGCTTCTGAGCAGAGGCACAGACCCCAGGGTGGAGAGACTCCCTGAGCAGAGGCTGAGGTGCAGCCAGAGTTAGGGTCCAGGGTGGCCCCTTCATGTTAGGACCCCAGGGTCTGGGCTGACCTGCCTGTGGGTGCCCAGGGGAGATCACCCAACGGGTCCGGGGATGTAGAATAATACCCTCCCTGCTCCCTCACCCCCCCACACACCTGAGTAGGTGGACCCCCGGGAGGGTGAGAAGCTGGCCCTGAGGTAGCTGGAGGAGGAGGCCTGGATCTTCACCAAACTTGGGGACACCTTCCCTGAGGGATTCAAGGGAAGTAGATGAGGCAGGTTTTAGATCTTGAGGTCTCAGATCCCCAGGGTCAGTCCTTCTCTGGGCATGCACGTCACTGCGGAGCGGAGGAGACCCATGCCCAGGGGAAGACCATCTTCCTGGGGGAGATGCCCTGGGGGGCGGAGGTGCATGGCCTGTGCCCAGGTCTGAGCCCCGCACCCGTGGCTCCTGCAGACGGCCTACCCCTTGTTGATGACTCTCTTCGAGCTGGCTCGGAACCCTGACGTGCAGCAGGCCCTACGCCAGGAGAGCCTGGTGGCCGAGGCCAGGATCGCTGAGAATCCCCAGAGGGCAACCACAGAGCTGCCCCTGCTGCGGGCGGCCCTCAAGGAGACCTTGAGGTGGGTGTGGCAGACCCTGGCTGCCCCGGCTGCCCCGGCCCCACTGTCTGGAGAGCAGTGCTCAGTGGGGCCAGCAGACGGATCCTGGCGCTGAGGAGCAGTTTGCCCAAGATGCATGCCCCGTACCTCCTCTTCTTCTCCCCGAAGGGATAGGGACACTTCTTCCTCTGGGATCCCGCTCCAGTGCCCTGGGCGCCATCCTCGGCCGTGCCCTCCTTGGCCGGGGCTGCTCAGGCTGGGAGAGCTTTGTCTGAGCTCAGGAGGTGCAAAGAACCAGCTCCTCATGATCTGGGCTTCCTGGTGCCAGAAGCGACTGTGAGGGTGGCGGGGCGCTCCCCTCGGCCGGTGGCCTCTGGGCTAGGAAGGCCGCAGAAGGGAGGCGAGGGTCCCTGTGACAGCTGAGGACCCTGCTGGATGCCCCACGCACAGGCTGTACCCCGTGGGTATCTCGGTGGACCGACAGGTGGGCTCGGACGTGGTGCTGCAGAACTACCGCATCCCCGCAGGGGTGAGTGGGGCCCCGCAGGCCCTCCAGCAGACGCCAAGCCCCGCTGACCTTTGCCCGCAGGGGGCCGCTGACGCTGCCCCTCCCCACCTGTCCGCAGACCTTGGTCAAGGTGCAGCTCTACTCCCTGGGTCGAAACCCCTGTGTGTTCCCGAGGCCCGAGCGCTATCATCCCCAGCGCTGGCTGGACAGCAGGAGCTCGGGCACCAGGTCCCCCAACCTGGCCTTCGGCTTCGGCCTGCGGCAGTGCCTGGGGCGGCGCCTGGCAGAGACAGAGATGCTGCTTCTGCTGCACCACGTGAGCAGGCCTGGGCCGCCCCGCGGGGGGGCGGGGGATGGGGAATGAGATGCCACTGGGCAGGGCCTGGCCTGCGGGCGGGGTGGGGGCTGGGCGTGCTGGGCGGCCTGGCTGGGAACCACTGGCTTCTTCGCTGCCCCCAGCCCAAGGAGGAGGGTCCAGGAAGGCGGGGGAGGCGAGGCCTGGACCCTGGGGCTGACCAGCTGCGCACGGGGAACCCGCGCCTCTGTCCTAGGTGCTGAACAACTTCCTGGTGGAGACCCTAACACACGAGGATGTAAAGATGATCTACCAGTTCATACTGATACCCTCCACCCTCCCCCTCCTCACCTTCCGGGCCATCAGCTAGTCACGTCACCACGCTGTCGGGCCAGCCACTCCGCCAGCCCCCCTCTGCCTGACCCCAGGCCACCCCTGTTTTCTCCCAAGGGCCCTGCTTCTTGAGCCACGGCACTGGGCAGCCAGCATCTTGCACAAAGGGTCAGGGGGATGACCCTTGGTTGCAGGTCCTGGCTGTGTGCCCAGTCCCACCAGCACCTTCTCCAGCAAGGAGCACCATCGGAGGGCCTTTGAGCCTCTGTCGCCCCAACGCTAGCTCCAGGGTCTTCAGATCCACCCCACCCCCTGCCTCCCTGTCCAATCGCTTTTCCCCTCTGTACTCAACTCTGCCCCCATGAAGAGCTGACAACTTGGGGTCTCTGTCCTGCCTGTTGCCATTTCAAACGCCATACTGGTTTTCGACAATGCTCTTGCCCAGCCTGGAGCTTCAAGCTGGGCTGTTAGTCGCCCCCCTACCTGTTCTGCTCAGTCCACTTGGGCTCCTCCTGGCACTGCCAGTCTTCTGGGTTGTGGCTGAAGCACCCAGCCAAGGGCCCGGAGAAGTGGGTCAGGAGCAGTGTTTATTAGAAGAATAGCCACCACGGAGCTGACGTGGACATCTGGGCCAATGATACTCCTCTGAAAGCAGGGAGGATGGTGAACTCCTCTGGCTGGCCACAGGGTGACCACAGAGAAGTCTCTAGGAGGCGGCTTGGGGCCATCTCAGCCAGGCACAGCCCCGTGCTCCCCTTAGTGAAGCCCTCTGTGTGCAGTGCCTGGCTGCCCTCTGGCAGTGGCCCTCACGAGAGGGGCCAGCCCTGACGTCGTGGGAGGAAGAGGCTCTGAACAGCTGAGAGCCGGCTGGGGTCTCCTAGCTGGCAGAAGCGAGCAGCCTGTCCCGTGCTGTCTGGGGCCAGGTGCCCCTGCCCCCGAGTAGAAAGGGGCCGGGAGGCAAGGCTGGGTGGTGGGGTCGCTCTGTTCGCCCTCCCTCCGCACCCCACCCCCACCTCCCCTGGGGAGAACCAGGCCCTGAGCTAATAGCAAGGCAGGGAGGGAGGCGGGGCCGCACCCTGGCTGAGCCAGCCCTGCCCGCACCCCGGCGCCCCTCGGGCCTCTGTTCCCGCGCAGATTCCCTGGATGAGGGAGAGGATTTGCACCCTCCTGGCTCCATCGGCGGTGGAGGACGACTGCTGCCAGGAGTGTGGGCTTCTCCCCGCCCCGGCCAGGCACGGCTGAAGGGGCCATGGAGCCACGGAGAAGAGGGGCTCCAGACCCTGCAGGCACACGGGCACAAGCCGGGGCCCGGCCTTTCCATCGCGCCCAGCCCTTCATCCCTCTGAGCCTCGAGTTCTTCCCGGGGGCATTCTGTTCGAGAACTCCCACCTCACAGGCCCTGGGGAGGACACAGCAAGGTTGGCATCTGGAAGGTGCCCAGCTCTCTGC